>NW_022280054.1:6010495-6014323 GCF_004355925.1 Anarrhichthys ocellatus | reverse complement strand
TGTGTGTGTGTGTGTGTGTGTGTGTGTGTGTGTGTGTGTGTGTGTGTGTATGCACAAGTGTACATGAGCAGTGTACAGCTTGTGATGTGTCGGAATTGTTGTGTTTTACAAATCCTTTGTCTTGATGAGGGTAACCAAAGGCTTGTCGTCAGGACTGTAGTCTTCGTAGGCGATGGGAGTGGCATCGTACATGGCAGGCCTGGACTTCTTGCCAAATCTGATAAGAAAGCATAAACACAACGACTGCATCAATATTGCGTCCTCGAATAAAGTTTGTCAATGTAGCCCATATACTTTGTTGGTACTGACTGAGTGATACGGTGACAGATACAGAGTACAATAACTTATTAAAAGGTCACTTTAGTGTTTTAGTGTTGCACTTCTATAAAGTTAGGGGGACTCATAACAGACAGTAAATTAAACGTCAAAATGTAAGTATTGTAATATCCTATCTTTTAGGTTAAAACCACTGGATCCGTCAGTATCATTTTGTTAGACCCTCCCTGCCTTTTAAATGTCCCTGTGCTTCAAACTCAACGCCCACAGATTGTAAATCAGGCTGTCTGCTAGAGATTTTAACTTTCCCCGCCCAAGCTGAGATAATCACAGCTGACAACATCATCATGTTCTCCAACGTTATAAAAGAAGAAAGCTTCTCCAGAGCAACAAAACTGTTTTCAGAGGGGAGTAAGATACTCCCCCATGTCTCGCAAACTGACTTGAGCTTCCAGTTTATTCTTGACCTTGGAAACAGCAATTGACTTACTTGCTTTTATTGGGAGTCACGAGGTCCACAAGCTCCAGGAAAACACAGTAAGGGGACCATGAGGTGAGATTGTGAACTGACCTTTATCTGTGAACTTGGTGCTTTTACTTACTTTTGCATTCTTTAAAGGGAAACCCCACCAACACATACGTACATACACACATACAGCTCTGACATTAATTAACACTCTTCCTGTGAGACTTAGTCAATCCGTCAATATATTCAGATCCCGTCACTGACCTGGCGTGGCGGATGGAAGCGATGGCGTTGCTGAACTCGCTGTCGATGCTGCGGCAGTTGTAGAACTCCTGGTAGGCGTGGCGCGACGAGCCCTGGTACTCGATGCGGCTGATGCGGCAGATGCCCACGATGAGGATGATGAGCATGAGGACGAAGGCCACACACAGCGCTCCGATGATGATGTAGAGGGAGTGACGGGGCATATTGGTCAGGGTGTCCTCAGTGTGTGCTGGTTTCCACTGCAGGTCTGAGACAGACACACGCACACAGTCGTGTTTTCATCACTTTAGAGGACGTTACATTGACTTACATTTATTTCTTGGAGACTTACCCTAACGCTTACCATAACTGCTACTTGCCCAATCCTAACCCTTACACCAACTTTAACCTAAACCTGACTTTACTCTAACCTTAAACTAAGTCTTTCCCCTATAATGTAATGATTTACGTTAAGGGGACGTGCCTCTTGTCCCGAAAAGGAAGGCGAGTCCCCACATTGTGACTATGTAAACAGATTTATGTCCCCACAACATGAGTCATGCACACACACACACACACACGCGGACTTACGGATCTCACAGCTGGGCCCCACCCACCCAGGTGGACAGTGACAGGTGAAGCCATTTGATTGGTCAATGCAGGTGCCTCCATGGTGACAAGGGTTGCTCTCACAGTCATTGACGTCGACCTCACACGTCTCCCCTGAGTGGACATGTAAGGTTGTGTTCAATGACAACTAGAGCAACACAGGCAAGAGCAGGAACCGAGGCTCACAGTGTTCTGACTACTGATGCAGTTGTATACAAATCCAGGTTTTACACATCCAAGAATTATGTGTCACAATCATTTTATAACCCTACCATGTGAATCATACTAATAAGGTAGTCGGTCTTATAATGGCACCAGCGCTCACCCAGGTATCCAGGTGGGCAGGCGCAGGAAACATTGAGTCCTGCACTCTCACAGTGGCCTCCATTTTGGCAGTGCATCTTCAGACAGGGATCCTTGTAGATTTCACAGTGTCTGCCTGCACACACACACACATAACATGTCCTATGAAAACCATAACACACAATAGTCTTTGTAGAAGTAGAGCAAACTCACAGATGTGTGCCTGCATCTAGAAATAACCTAACTCTGTCATATATACATACCGTCAAACTGTGGCGTGCAGACACACTCATAGGCATTGATGAGATCCCTGCAGGTGGCGTAGTTCTGGCAGGGGGCAGACAGACACTCATTGTACTCCTCTTCGCAGTACAAGCCATGGTAACCTTAATGGGACACACAACAGTATGTAATAATGTAAGAGTCATTTAATAATTAATCATGTTATTTCGCTGATGCAACCAGAAGATGTTGTAACCTTGAGGGTTTTGCTGAAAATTGCATGCTGAATTTAACTGTGATCAGCAGTTAGTGTAAGTCATTAACTTTTACTGATCTTACTTCTCAAGTGTTGCGGTGTAGCATTTGATGGTGCTATGGGACTTGCATGTCTGTAAAAACAACCTTAGACTCATCGTGAACATTAAGATCAGTCATCACTTTCTCTTTCCCTGTAATATTGCAGAGAGCAGTTTCATCATGGAGCTCCACATTCATTTTAGATTGTTTCTCTTCACTACTGGTCCACAGGAAGAATGTACAAGACACAGCTAACAGTGTAGCAACACATTTTTGGATTTGCTTGGATTGAATTAGTTAGAAAAGTGTGAATACATTGTAAGCCTAGTATTTTGCCTCGTTTCAATGGCATTGGGCATCAGGTCAAATGACATGCAGTGCACTGTGTTTTCCATAGGATGGCAGCTGTGTACTGAGGCAGGGTAGGCCGGCAACATCTGAAAAACACTGTCAGTGAATGAGTAACAGAATCAGTGAATCTGTTTGTCAGATAATATTAAGAAGCTAAAAAGAAAAATACAAAGTGTAATGTACAGCTTGTGTCTGCACGCTGCTTAAACAGTTTGTGGGCTAGTCATGAGGATACAGCTATTAGAAACACAGGAACAACTCAAGGACAGAGTGAATGTCAGTATATGTTTTATAAGTCAGTTCCTATGTATTTAAATCTGCAGTATTTAGGCTGACCAATAGTTGTAATGTATGTAAATGCACTGATAATTGGATGTACCTTCATATACCTGATCACACTCACATCTGCTCTTCGTAGAAACGCTCCACCATCTACGACTTGAGAACCAAAATCACCAGAGGACCAAAGTCTCTCGAGTCCTTACACGACTATGTGCAGCAATCTGTTTTCATTAGCGCTGCTCCCACTTTGACTACATTTCTTAACCGGATCCCAGCGCTGACAAAGTTTCAACCAAACCTCCCTGGGCCTTAGCTAACATGTGTTTGGGGAAGGAGAGAGGGGGAATTAATGAGGAGCCCGGTTAGAGCCTCTCGGGTCTCGTCTGTGAAATGCCAGTGAAATGTCAAGTGCCTTTCCAAGACTGCCTGCTTTCTGTGGGCTGGCTGGTGGGCTGGCAGCCTCTAAAGTGAGCTGGATTACAGGAAGCTGAAGGATGGATCCTTCCATGTATCAGCTCCCCGGCAGCCTTCTTTTAGACAGCCATCAGGCATTTACACAACACATACACACACACACACACACATTAGCACACTTATCCATGGCAGATAAGCACACGTATTACTGTATCTATGAGCACACACACACACACACACACAGACAAACACTCATACCTCAGACACCAGCTGGCATTCTGATGAGCTGGAGAAAAGGTCAATTTTGGTCCAAAACACTGTGTGTGTGTGTGTGTGTGTGTGTGTGTGTGTGTGTGTGTGTGTGT
>NW_022280054.1:5999602-6010485 GCF_004355925.1 Anarrhichthys ocellatus | reverse complement strand
TGTGTGTGTGTGTGTGTGTGTGTGTGTGTGTGTGTGTGTGTGTGTGTTCACTGTAATGTCTGCTAATTACAAATCGCCCATTTCACCAATCCCATTAGACAGGGAGGTCTGAGTGGAGACATTTGATTGGATGGCAGCATCTGCTTAACTGGCATAGTCACAGACACAGGTAATTGATTGCGAGCCCCCCCACCCACACACACACACACATACACACACTTCACCATGACAACCAGACAACAGATGATGAAAGGGGAATGAGGTGACGTAAACGGCAGGAAGATAAAGACAAGGAAGGACAAAGGGACACGTAGAAGAAGGAAAAAATATGAAAGAAATGCAAAATAAAAAAAAGAATAAGACTCAGGCTGTGGGGAAGAAAAAAAGATATCTGAATAATTGGAAAGCAACGGACGACTGCTCTGCATGCCGTGACAGAGCAAGAGTGAAGGAATTTGAATAAACACAAAGAACATGACTTACGGAGGGATTATGGACTCAAGAAATAACGGAAATATTTAGGAAACTGTTTCTCAGGTTAGAAAAAGAGCTAGAAAAAAGCTCATACATCATTTAAAATACACATCAATAAGGGAAAGAACGGCTCTGTGGCAATTCGTCTGATATGTCTATACCATCCTGGTTGAAGCAAGAGAGACAACAAAGAGAATGTAAGAATGGGAGAATTGACTGAGAGATCCAGATGGTGAATGGCTTATACATCTGACTGACAGATGATATAAACAGAGAGCAGTAAGGGCAAAGTTTCAAATGATGTTTATGGGCCAGTGGGTAAGTCATCTATTTCTCCATCCCAGCAAGGTAATTGCAAGACAGTGGATAATGATAAGTCATCATTCCACTCAAATGATTTCATCACAGAGGCATCGATGCAAGCGCCGCAATTGTCCCGTCTAAAGATAACTCATCATTCCCCCAGACGATATTTACTGCAACTCTTGAGTCTGAGCTCATGCTAGAAGTCACCGTCTTTCCACTCATCACTAAGCTCTATGTGCTGGTTGTAAAGCCAGATTTAGAGTTGTGATGGATTCACAAGGTATCTTATAGCTGTGGGTGGATTTTTGAATGAGCGTATCGAGCACAAGGGGTCCGAGGGATCAGGGGTCCGAAGACAATAGCTTCTGTTGGAAGTGACTTATATAAACAATTTGTGTGATGGAAAGTCCAAGTGGTAAGTCTTGTCTTGATCAGGTTTCTTTGGCTCCTGATTGTTTAAAGTATCTCCCAATATCATGTGTGATGGGATATAATCTATTCCTGCTTGACATACAACCTGCACCACAGGTTTCATTTGACGGTTTCCTCTAGGATTTTCTTTAACATTTGTGGAGAGGGGAGTCAGGGTGGATCAGCTGTGACGGGGGAAGCTTTGGGGAAAAAGGTTGACAGGCTGTCATCTTTAGCATGAACAAAATACTTCAGTTCAGGATCTCTTTACAACCAACAGTCCTTCTGTAAGACTCCTGCAGCACAAACACTCAAACTAACTGTATCTTGAAAGTAGGTTCAGACTCTATCCAGTCCAATGGCACATGTAGCATGTGACATTGACATGTAGAAAATTGGCAAGAGTTGCAAAGTCCTATAACAGATGCCCTTTTTATTCAGCAGATACTGTTCAACAAATAACTAAAAACAAGGTGAGCAGCATGACATCAGCTGCCATCAGTACCCTGAACCTTTTCTGCAAACCTACTACTACTACTAAACCGCTCACCTGGGACACACAGACACCTGTAGCTGTTGCCCACGCTGCGGCAGACCCCATGGGCGCAGGGGTTTAGGGCACAGAAGTCCACCAACTGAGCACATGTCGGGCCGGTGAAGCCTGCTGTGCAGCTACAGCCGAAGCCCATGGGGCCGGGACCCTGGGCGTAGCATGTCCCGTTGTTGTGACAGGGGCCGGAGGCACACGGGTCCACCTTCTGCTCACATGTGGCCCCCTGGTAGCCTGCAAGAGAGGAGAAGGTGTGATATATACAGAGAGAAAAATAGAGAGAAAATCATGGGGAACCAGCACAAAAATAATGAAAGTCCTCATATGCCTGGAAGAAAACTTGGTTCCCTTATCAACTAGAAAACATTAAGCAACAGAGCTGAGGTGCAAGAGCAGCCCTATTGCCAACACTGCAGATGTAACCCTTCTCTAATTTGGTCATTTCAAGGCTTCAAATGAAACCACTTGCAACAAGGTGGGGAGAGTGGCACAGCAGGGGTTGAGTTAGTGTAGATCAGGTGGTGCAGTGCAATATGTGACATCCACTTTGGCATGGACTCTTCTGTTTATTATTAAGACTGCCTCTTAATGCAAATAGGCTCAAAAAGACACGTCTGTGGGTTTCAGGGGCACCCAAAGACCTTTGGACTTGGAGGTAGAGTGAGTTTTATCATTTACACAAACTCAAAATATGATTTTTTTATGTCTTTAATTTAAGGTAGAGTCTGCACTGGATGTTTTGTAAGCCACTTAACTTAAGCGATGCACACGTGCTTCATTCAGTGTGGGTGCCTTAATTAAATCTCGTGGCAAAGCACGAGGGAGTAAAATTATGTACACAAAATATGTGCACAAACTTCAGACACAAAATGTTATGCTTGCACAACCAGTAATTTATTCCACATAGATAGGCCTGTCACAATAATTATGTTATTGACTTATCTCTTTTAGACATTTTAAGTAATTTTGGGAAACACACTAATAATCATTCTTGCTGAGTTAGATGATAATATTGACACCCCTTTAATGTCTGTTTAGTAGGATATGAATCTACAGCCAGGAGGCAATTAGCTTAGCTTAGCATAAAGACTGGAAGCAGGGAAACAGCTAGACTGGCTTCTTCCAAAGTTTAGAAATACTGCACGCCTATCAGCACTTATTAAATTCACTAAACAACACATTGGACCTCATTTGTTTAATTCATACATGAACATGAACGGAAACATTTTGGGGGAGTTACGTGCTGTCGGAGAGCCAGATTAGCCGTTTCCCCTTACTTACAGAATTAGTGGAACAACCGGTTTGCTGTAGATTCATATTATATGTATATGATTGATATATCATATATCTCATCTAACTCTCAGGGGGAAAAGCGAATATAGGTCTTTCTCAAAATGTGAAACTATTCTTTTAATGACTGCCTAACGACTTTGGAGAAGCCAGTGTGGGGAGAGCGAAGGCACTGATAAAAGATAATATACTGAGAAAAATACAGCACGTGATTTGGATCTGTCATCATCTACTACCCCAAACCACATCATGCTCTTTTGTTTTATGCCTTCCTCCTCGTTGTTAAAGACAAAAACAGATCGTGAAAGCAGCTGAACAGAAAATGAATTCTTGCTGTTGACAGGAACGACTAAACTATTGTGTTAAAAGGAGAGTGGTGGTGTTTCTGTCGTGCTTTTTACCGTCTTTGTGGGGTGACGGGACGTGAAGAAGAAACCAGTGGCGTCAACACACCACCACTCATTAGCATGCGAGCCTCTGCTATTCTCACCTCACCTCCTCGTCTAAAAATAACTTCCTCCCTCTTTTCTTCAAGCCCTTCTCCCCCTCTGTCTTCACCTCCCCATGAGAGCAGCTACTGTACTGCAGAGCGGAAAAAAGACTCCTCTGTACATGTATACACCTCGCAGTAATATACAGTGGCTTCTCTGATTTACAGTAACACCGTAGTAAACCCCTGTGCTGACTGCACACTCCATTGAGCTAATGAAGAAATCTCAAGCATCCATTGATCTGCGAGACTTTATTTCACTGGGTGAGGAGGACATGTATCATTCAACAGCAGAGAGGCAAGAGTAATCTGCAGCAGACATCTCACCCAAATCTCTCTCTTTCTCTCTCTGTTCCTTTTGCACTCCTTCCTCGTCTCCTCTCCCTTTCCCCACACTTGCAAACCACACAGATGCTAGCCCGCGCACACACACACTTAGACACCTTCTTGCATACATTTAATTTCATGATTTGTATTTAATCTGTCATTGTTGAATCCCTTGCTTTCCACAGTGTTTAGCTTCTTTGCTCTGCCAAAGAATTTCCACCTCTTGAGCTCAAACGGTTTCTGTTTATTTGTCTACATTTCTATCCAAACATGCACAAACACACACACACACACACAGAAACACACACACACACACACACAGTAACATGGGACCTGGCTGACATAGAGGTGTCTGTTCATTTCTGCTGCCGGCATTCAAACCTGCCAACATTAACAGTTTAAATTTAGCCAGCTCGCTCACTCCCCCCCCCCCCGCCCTGATGGTTCTGACTGGAGGCAGTCACAGTACTGACACGCACACTTCCTCTTCTGTCAGTGCGTATAAGTGTGTCTGTGTGTGTGTAAGTGAAAGAAAGTTAACAATGTGTGGCAGTCTCTGATGAGGAGTGAGAGTGCAAAATTTACTTGAGCACATCTTGTGAAAATCTAATTTTTAAATGGTATTCCTACAGATTTTAGTTCTTCATCACTTTACTTTGAACTGACAGAAAAAAATGGAAGGCAGTCAGAGTAGAGACCTTAAATGTCAGATTATACAATTATTTATATCAAATACAATTATTTTTTATGTTAAATTGTAAACATCCCTTCCATTTAGACATCCAGAGTCCATTTAGTTTGTATATCTCTCGGGAAAGCTGTTCTTTATTTATTTAGATATGCTGTTGACAGGGAAACAAATATTACCTTCTTTTCCGGCAGGGTGAATCTATTTTAACATCGCTGCCTCCCTTGTGATGTAGCAAATGAAAATACAGCTTTTGCTCTCACAGTGATCACAGAGTCGATGCATCTATGATGACATCTGCGACAGTTGTCATGCCGTCCATCATTGTATTTATTGCTTCCGTCTGTGCTGGGACATTGCAAGTCAACATGGAGATGTAATTTATTGGGGTGGGAGGGTAGACCTGTATCTGTGCCTCTGTGTCTCTGTGCCTGTTCATTTGGCTGTCTGAGTGTGCTTACATTTCTTTACCTGTGGAGGACACTACTGTATAAATCAACTCCTAATTATTATGTACTGTGAAGCATCTACTCTTTTCCGTCCTTGTGACTGAACTTGTGACTTCTGCTGCAAACAGAGAGACAAGGACTTGGAATGAACGCTTGAGGAACAACAAACTTTTTAACACATTTTGTATTCTCCTCTCTCTTTGGTATCTCTCCCCGTTTTACATAATGAAAGGTTTTACACAAGAGATACGTACTTGGACTTGGAATTGTAATGAAATCTTTTTTTGATACAAGATGAAATGTTCTCTTCTACTTGGAAACAATACTCTAAAGTATCACCTTTACAGTACTCATGTTAAAAAAATAAACACATTCTGATGTAAAACATTACCTTCTACTTTTGATTATTTGCCCGAAGGCTGTTTACATTTAAATAATCCTCCCCTGATGTGTTCGTCAGTATGGAAGCACATCTCTGCTCATCTCTGTGTGCTTCCTTTAACACACACAAACTTGTTTTTGTCTCCTATGAATAGATGCAAGTCGTTTTTTTATCTCTTCCTTGAAGTCCTACCCAACCCACAACATAAACACTACACTTTCTTTAACAGACAAATGATGCCGTGGTGTGATGATGCCGTGGTCCTGAACCTTCACCTCAACCTTACTCGTCCTCATGATGCACAGTGTGACTGAATGAACAGATTTATTAAAAGACTTTCTTGATGCTGTGTGTGTGTTTTCTTGCAGGAGTGTGCGAGTGTTGTTCAGCATTCTGATTCAAGTACTGATTCATAATTTGTTAAACAGCGTGCGCCATTCTGAGACATCCTCTTCTATGGATTTCCCATTCAGAGTTTTTATGAGTGGAGCTCTTCTTTTTTTTTCTGGTTGATTATATTCCTGCTAATCTTGGAAGTTTTACTTTTTTTGATTTGATTATTATTCTTTTCAACATGTATTACTGTCTGTCCGTCCAGGGAGAAGAATCCCTCCTCAGTGTACCTCCTGTAGGGGCTTTTTCTCTATCCGAAGTGACAGTCCAGGGACAGAGGGTTTGTCTGCTGTACCGATTGTAAAGCCTCGAGGCAAATTTGTGATTTGTGATATTGGGCTATATGAATAAAATTGATTTGACGTTCTATATTTATTCCAAACAAACTGCCTAAATATTTCAAACTATTCATACGGCAACATGAAATCACTTTCTCAGCACAAACTTGATCATCATTAGTAAGCCATGACAGTGTGACAGTGAGCCAGCATGCACAATACCAGGACTCGTTCATTTCATTATTTATACTGCTGTGCTTTTCCTACTGTGACATCTCAAAATGTCTTGTATGAAAAAGACCTATGGTTAAATGGTTTGCGATATTGCAAAGCTGGACATGTTTTCCTAAATGCTGTATTAGTCACTTTGGTTATTAAACAAAAAGAAATGGTCCGAGGCAGTTTGACATATTGATTTACCGTGCTGCTATACATGAAAAATAAATGCTCAGAGGTAATTTGTCCAAAAGGTGTCTCGGACCCAGAATTATCCAATAAGCTGAAGAAATCTTTAAAAGCCCTCTTTCAACAGTCTCCCAGCACTAATATAGACGTGCTGGCATGGTCTTCACCGCCTTTTCTCTCGTTTAATTCATAATCCACCACTTGTGACGTAAGTATTTTCATTACTTCCCTCATTGGAGACCTTGTTTTTCTTGGCAGCTGCAGATTACCAATTCAGTCAGGTGTTGCAGTGTGAGTGAGACCTCCCACAGATCGAGAATGAACTGACTGCTGGGAGCTATACCTGGAACAATGAAACAACCTTCCCGCCAGCTTTTACATCCATCTGCTGTTTCTTTATTTATGTGGCCGGGGCCCATTGTTATCTAATGTTTCCCCTGTGTTCTAAGAGTGAATATACACTCCGGATACACCGTTGCCCATATGTGGTGTACGTTAATCACAAACTAGTGCACTCTTATTGAGAAATGCAGTTTTACAGTCACAGATTTCCCCAGAGAGGCTGATGCAGGTCGCTGAGGCTATGAGAACTAATTAGGATAGAGAAGGAAGGTTTAAATTAAGCATCTCAGTGGCACAGATACTGTTAAACAGACACACAGGGTGTATAATAACTGGAATCAGACAGCTGAAAAATGCACTTTTTCTGTCTATATGTTCCCCTCTGTGCGTTTGTTTTTTCACATAGAAACACAAACATCACAAGCTGTCGGATTTTGTCAGAAAGGCTTGCGTAATGTGTATATTAAATTTTCATTTTAAAATTATAATACTGTGCACTCATATCTATTTAAAAAACCCAGAAAGCAAATAAAGATTAAAAAATATATTAAAAAATGTCAATAAATTTGATTCCTACCTTCGGGACAATAGCACCGGGGCCCGGCCAAGCTGCTGAAGCAAGTGGCTCCGTTCTTGCAGGGCTGAGAGAGGCAGTGGTCAACCAGCAACTGGCAGCGCTCCCCTTCATAACCTGAGAAAAACACAGTTTATAATCACGACTACTACTTGATTTATTTCATTATATTCAGTCAAATGCAGCTAAATGTGATCTGTTTAATATTGAGCGAAACAAAATCAACTACTAATAAACAGCCAAGTCATGACAGGAATTCAAAAGCTGGACTTTAAGTGTTTTGCTATTTTTTACTTACTTTTAAAATGTTTGAGTTATGAACGATTGTTTTTTACTTGCATGCAAATCTGGTTTATTGCAAAGATTTTTTTGGGGAACCCCAGCAAGAGAGGCAACTAATGGGGATTGAACTAAAGATATACAGAATTATCATTAATGTCCACAAAATCCACCAATTTGAGCTGACTTTTCTCTGTATGCATCTTCTGTTTCCTGTTTAATTTTTCCGGTCAGCTGCCCACACTGCTTGTTAGCACAGTTCCCTAATGGGGAATGACAGGCAATCAGCGGTCACCTCCGACATTTACCTTCCTACGCTTCAAGTCCCTGCCCATAAATAAATCTGACAAGGTTAAAGGTTCAACACGATCTCATCTCTGTTCCTGTGCTCTTATTCAGAGAAACAACGAGAGAGGGTTCCAGTTTTTACATCACACAGCTCTAAACAAACCAAGACCTTAGCAAGGCTGAGACTATTCATCTAGCCTTATGCACATGTGTATACAGCTTTGTCTGTGTTTGAAAGCATCCAGCGTGACACACACGCACACACACACACACACACACACCTGGTGGGCAGGCGCATGTGAAGTTGCGTCCTTCACCCCCCTGTCTAACGTCGGTGCAGGTGCCGTTGCTGTGACAAGGTCGGCGGTGGCAGGCATCGAATTCCTCACAGAAGATTCCAGTGTAGCCGTCCTCACACTCGCAGAAGAAAGTGCTCTGCAAGACACACAGACACACACACACACACACACACACACACACACATACATTTCTCAAGTCAAATCAACGAGCCTTGAAGGTGAAACGACCGGAGATAGCGATGACAGGAAAAAAATCTTGTGAAACAGAAATAATGAGATTGCACATTGTAAAATTATTCAGAAACATAACAATGCACTAACAAGCAGCCGAGACACAGTTAAATAAATAATTTCCCGATAATGATAAAAAGAGAGAAACCGTGAAATGGTGTCTGCAACACCTCCCTCTATTTTTCTACTTTAGTTCGGGTTTTTTTTTAGGTTTCTTTAAGTTCAATGTATGGATGTAGAGGGGAGGGTCTCTGGTGGTTCCTTCTTCTTCTCCTTCGTCAGGGGTGCGGCTATACCAGACCCGAGACTCGCATGCATTTTGATCACAAAATGAATGAAACTGTGATTCCCTACTGCTAAACATATGTCATGTTGCATTGCTGTAATCTGTGGCATTGCGTTGTGTTGCTCTGTACGATTCTGACTCGGGTTCTTTTGTTTTCTGTTGTGCTCTGCATTGCTCTCTGCGAAGTGAAATCATGGGAAAAGTTTTTTTTTCTCCTACACTTTTGTGAATAATGATCAACATGCGCTGGACACAATGCTTGCAGCTGCAGTGATAATGTTGGGTTGAATTAAAATGGAAAGTTTTCTTCTGTTTGATGTGCAGATGCATTCTTGTTATGTAAGGTGTGAAGTGAGCTGCAAGCATCTGGATGCTGGAACTTTCTCCTGTGCCTTTCAGCTTCATTCGCTTATGTTTTGTTTTCATGAGAAGAAACATCATTTCTCACCTCGGAGGGCTGTGTGATACATTTGCCTTTCCCGGAGCACTGAGGGTCACTGAAGCTGCTGCCGGGCTCCACACAGCTGCTGGCTTTCACCGTCAGGTTGAGACGCAGGGTGACCTCCGGGGCTGTGGGGGTGCCCACACGCAGCACACCTATCACAGAGGAGTTGAGGGCCTTTTAAACTATTCACGTGGCATTTTTATTCATTCATTCATTACATTTTATAATAAATATGTAATGCATATAGGCCGATAGTATGAAATAAATGAGCCCCATGTCTTTGTAAAGAAAATGTCTTAATTCTTGCGAGGTTTATTCGAAGAATATGCAATCAAACAGCGTTTTAAAATGTGCTTTGATTTGACCTGCTCTAGCGGCGTGGCTTTAGGGATGGCAATGATGGTTTGTCGGTTGGACAACCACCGTCTCCACAACTATTGGATGAGTCTTATACAGACATTCATGGTCCCCAGAGGATGGATCCTATTATCTTTTCCCTTGACTTTTCCTCTAGCGCCACCACGGGGTTGTCATTTGTGGTTTTGAGTGAAATGTCTATAACTATTGAAAGAAATGCCATGACATTTGGGTCATTCATGTCCCTCTTATTCATTTATTAACTTTGGTGATTCCCTGACTTTTCATAGTCCCATCATCAAGTTTAAATGTATCCATTACTTTGGTTTAGGACCTGCTTAGCTTATGACCTTCCCATTAGCCCTGGCTGTACTTGGTGTTTAGTGCTAATAAGCAATGTTAGGATGCTAACAGTCTAAACTAAGATGGTGAACATGATAAACATTATACCTCCTAAATATCACTATCTTAGCATTGTCATTGTGAGCATTTTGGCATTTAGCTGCCTATGCACAGCCTCAAAGAGCAGCTAGCATGGCTGTAGACTCTTGAAGATGCTTTAGGACATATTTTAAATAACTCCCTCCCTAAAGTAAACCTTGCTGCCAAAAAACAATTAAGCCCCATGTGGCTAAAGGTGTTAAAGAACTGATGCAGGCAGCTCTTCATTGTGACTGAAATAGAGTGCATGCCTCTACATCTTGTCTCTCTGGGTCTAGAAGTTCAGAACATCTCTCATTATATCTTCAATCAAAGCAGACAGCGATATGGCCGCTTGGATAAAAATAGCCACATAGTGAATATCAACTGCCATTTTTTAGAGCCTGACGTGAGCCAATGAGCTGCGAGTCCACCAATGACGAGACTTTGACGATGCAGTCTCCTCGGCCAATCAGAAGGCCCGACAAAACGACTTATGCTTCTCTGTCACCCCTGACCAAACGATCGTCAGCCCAATGACATCCAGTCATTGCACCTGCAGAGTCACCGCTCCATCAGATTGTGAAAGCTCATCGCCAACATTCAGATCCAGTGACGTGTGAAGAGGGAAATGCAACGTCACTGTGCTCCTCCCTCCTTACTGATGCTTTGCATGCATCTTCCTCTTGCAGTTTGACCTTCAGTCCTCCCTCCTTCTGCATCCTGTCTTTCTCTTTAATCCCTTTCTGTTTTGCCGTCTCTTCCCCCGTCTTCCTCCCTCTTTATCTGACTCTTCCTCTCTCCCACCCTCCATTATCCTTCCACCCCTCTGATTTAACTCCCCAATGTCATCTCTCTCTCTCTCTCTCTCTCTCTCTCTCTCTCTCTCTCTCTCTCTCTCTCTCTCTCTCTCTCTCTC
>NW_022280054.1:5978845-5999502 GCF_004355925.1 Anarrhichthys ocellatus | reverse complement strand
CCCCCCCCCCCCCCCCCCCTCCAACACCCACAATTGTGTGACTTTTCACAAAGTCTGTGTATGTGTCTGTGTGAAGCGCAGTATTAAAATACAGATGGAATATCAGCATAAATAGCCGTTGTTGTTTTTTCAATATGCAAATATAATATTTGACTCATATATGCAAATATTATGCGATTCTCCCCAATGTCATGTCAGGAATAAACGCTGTAAATACAATTTTTTTAGATCCATTAATTCCTCAGATGTGTTTGGCTCAGTTGTAAATTAGCTATTTGGAGGTATTTAAAAAATGTTAGCTTCTCTATGGTTGTTGGATGAACATATTAAATATCAAATATACAGAGATAATGAAAGTATAATTAAAATGATACATTGTGAGTAAGATTCTGTTTAGCCAATGAACTATATTCTACAGCCTCTCGCCCATTTGTTCACAATAATGATGAAGACGAACTGATATGAATGCTGTTGTGGAAAACTGTATCATATGCTCGTATACATGACGTCTTACTGAGGAAGTAGTTTTGTCCCAGAGGCAGCGAGCGGTCTCGCACCACCAATCCATCGGGAGCCTGCAGGAACCACATTGTAGTGCCGTTCAAAATGGAGGAACGGAGGAAACCCTCTTCATTCACACGCCACAGCACTGGAGCTCCACTGGCATTCACCACCACCCTAGTTGGAGAGATGAAGCAGGGGAGGGAGGGATGGAGGACGAGGACATGAACGGGTAAGAAGAATCAGAGAGAATATGTGATTATTGTAGACTTTCTCTACAGTTTGGACCAAAGCACAAATTTACAGCGATCGATGATCCCTTTTTAATTGGTGGCAGTTCTCAGCTGCTCTTTTAGCTTTTGTACTGCAGGTCTGCAGTATTCACAGTTTGAATAATGGATGGTACCAGACAAAATATATCGAAAGCGCCAAATATAAGAAACACAAACTGCACCATTATTATTTTGTACATCCAGAGAACACTTGATTCATCTTCCCCAGACATCTTGAACTAAAATGCAAACAAAATCAGCATGAAAGTTAAGATAAATGAACTCATCCTCTATGTGAACTTCTCTACTTCTTCTAATCCTTATTTCAGTCAATTTAAGAAGATTAATGAAACATCGACCTCCATTCTCCACTCATGTCGGTCAGCAGCAACACAGCAAGCTGACAGTCAGGGTCTTACTGGTTGGACACTTTGTCCCGTGTCTGAACCCAGCCTGATTGTTACTCCAACCTGGCATCATGGGCAGGTCTGGGGAGTAATGGCTGTCAGGGGTTCGGCCCAGTGGGGGGTGGTGTTGAAACACTGTGACCCTCTTGAACACGAGTTGTGAAATACAGGCAGTGTCGTCGGAGGCTATCCTTCATCAGGACCTCATGACAATTTGTACAAAATAGTGAAAACCAAGACGGACCAAATAGAAACTGGAAAAGCAGCAGGTTCAACATGGAGAGAGATTGAAAGAAGAGAGAGAGCACAAACAAAGTGTGGGCACTTTGATACTTAAAATAAAATTGCAGTCCATTTTTAATGCTGCTGCAATGTAATGCCCTTAACTTTGGTCTCTCCTCCACATGCCGTGAAGAAGTGATCAGACATAAAGACCAAATGGGCAGTAGCCATTAAATTTATTGACCATATTCATGATCCTCATGAGATAAACCCTTTCCATTCTGGACTTACCTCTAGCGCCAACCGCCAGGTTGTCAAAAGGGATGAATCAGGATATTTACTTATAAACATTCTGATATATCTTTAATGAGGAAAAAATTGGATACGTCTAAGTAAAGAAACAATATATTGTTATGCTTGTATCTGTAATCTTCTGCAGTGGTGACAACCTCTCTCTCTCTCTCTCTCTCTCTCTCTCTTACTCTCTCCAGCTCCTTGGGGACACAAGAGCTCCTTTACATTATTATCAGCCTCTAAATTTGGATCATTGCTTCATTTCCAAGTGGTTCATTTGTGTTTGTATACGAGTGTCCTTTACTAACTGTGTTCAGGTGCCGTGTGTAATTATACAGTATGAAAACAAAGCAGCAGCAGTTGATTAATGCCTAGTGTACACTACATTACTTAAACAATGATTTTCGGCTCACTGACAGATCAGAGGCAAATCTGCGTTGGCTCGCCGCTCGAGTGCCACGTGTGAACTGTTGAGCCGAGACACTCGCCGGTGCATCGCATTCCAGATATCTGGCACGCTGTATATGCTAGATATCTGGAACGCTAAATATCTGGATCTATTGGGGATTCTGTCGGGGAGATACAGTCAATGGGAGCGGAAAAAAAACGGGTTGAGGGAAAACCTGGAGAAGTCGCCTCGCCTGAAGCCTTCCTCTGTGAGCCATGTGTTGCATTCGCTTGGAAAGTTGTTGTTGGTGCACCTATAGGGTGTTGGATGCTTAAACGATTAAAGATATAACACTGACTCGCCTACATAAGGGAAATAGTAAACGTAGTTTGGAGATCTCATCGGGATTCCAGGATTTTGTAGTGTGTGACCCCTGGCTGCCGGTCAGTCATGTAGTGTGAAAAGGGGCAACATCATGGACATCCAACATTCACCTTGACCGTTGCCTCTGCATTATTTATTGACCCTTATTTACGGAACCATTATAATTCAGTTTAATAGCAAAAATGCTCTAAAAAGATGGAGTACACCTAGAGTGGTGTAATGCAGGTAATACAGCGTCTCAGGTCTCAGAAGTGGGTCATAAAGAGATTCAAATGGAAGGTTATTAGTTGCAAAAAGCTACGTAATGTTGCCAACAAAAGTTGCTGCATGAGAGGTATGCAGATAAAATGCTGTGCAAAGTAATTTCTATCGTATTTTCTTTTCATTGTGGTGATTATGCAGACAATATTCTGCACAGCATGCTCTGTTGTTATTCTTGTTGATTAGGATCCAAAATGCAGGGTTCATTTTGTAGGTTCAATTCTGGGAGTTTGTGTTCTTACTCAACACCAAACTGAGAACCACTGGATCACTGACTTACTCTGGTTGAAATTGTCATGCCTGTTGTCATCTGTAACCACAGTTACCTCAACTAAATTCACAAACAACTGTTTTATTCTATTATTAAAACAACAACAACATGATATCAGCCTCATATTCATGGCTGTCCTGCTCTAAATATCGGCTTCGCACATTGAATAACCCATATTGCTCAACCACTAGACCAGAACAGGTGCACTTTTACACCACTAACGTAATGCCGCATTCACATTAAAAGGGTCAGACTTTAATTACGAGCAGCGGAGACGGAAAAACTGTCATTCACCTAGTTGTAATTCAGAGATATTTGGGAATTTCTGACAGATAAGATATCTCCGACTTGGTGAAAAGAGCTACATTAGAGTCAACATGAGGTGAACTTAATAAAGTGGAGGTCAACATGATTCTCAGTTGGTGTTGACATTACATTTAATAGAAGAGTGCTCTATTAAAAGAGGTCCTGCACAACCACACAGGTGTTTTCACTTATTCTGGCTGATTACACCTATGCTCTGGTTGGAGTTAATTATTCCGCCTGATAATAGAAACAATTAACGTGTAACACAGCTAGAATTAGAAAAATAACAGGAGAGTCCATCAAGCACAGTCTGTACACACCTACCCAGTCCTGAGAGGTGGTCCAATTAAGCGTAAGTGAAATCACCTGTGTGAGTGGACTAATGGGGTTTAGGGCCTTTGAGTACCAAATATTCACTTCCTAATTGATATACACTTTTTGTCGTTGATTATTTACTTTATTGTTTTGGCTCTGGGTTGCTTTTGGAATCGACTGTAATTACCGTTTATCCAAAGGCGTAAGCTACAGGCTGTCACTCAGAGGCATCTTTCATTTAGATACTGTACAATGCAAAGAGAGTGGGAGAAACTGGGCATTAATAGGGGGCCCACAGCAACATTTGGCCCCGGAGCCCCGGCTGGTTAAACTGGCCCTGCTTTAAGAGGAGAGCAGTCAGTCATAAAAGTTACTCTTACTTTACAGCTGTTTCTTCGGGCACTTCCAGAGACAGAGTCAGGGTTCCTGATGTCAGCTCACACAGCTCAGGACTCACACAGTGCAGACCCTCCGTCACCTAAAGCACGCGCACACGCACACACACACATAGACACACACACACACACACACACACACACACACACACACAACATATGTTATGCATTTTAAAGATAAACCCACAGGAGCTTAAATTGAGCGTGGAAGTTATCTCACTCTGTCTGCCTCCCACGGCACCACCAGCAGCCTCTGCCCAGGTTTGGGTTGCCATGGCTGCAGGGTGGGGGGTGGCGGCGTTGTGGTGGAGGGGATGGTGGAGGGGACGGTGGAGGAGATGGTGGTTGGCTGTGGCGGCTGAGTGGCGGCCGTGGTGATGGAGGCGACAGGGGTGGCCAGTTCAGGCCCGGAGGGGGTGGCGGGGTCCCACTCGGCAGCCGGCAGGTCCAAAAGGATCTGATCGCACCTCTCCCCCTCGTAGCCTTCGGTGCACTCACAGGTGTAGGCCGGTTCCCCCTCCTCCCCGCCGTCGCTACGGCTGCAGTTTCCATGGAGACAGGGGCTGCTGGCGCACGGGTCTGTGAAAAACTGAAAGAGCGAGAAAATAAATAAAAACAGGAAGAGGCAGAACAAAAAAACATTATCATCCAACTGTGTTTTTCCACCTGGGTCTCTTTTTGACACGAAGAAAGCCCAAAATGTGAGCGTCCATGCTTCATTTTAAATGGGTCAAGGAGTGGGTCGTTAAAACACTGGAGAACAAGAGAGTGCAGTCATCACTACGCAGCTGCTTCTTTTATTGCTGTCTGACTCAGCTTCCTTCTTTACACCACTCATTTATTTATTGCATTACATTTTGTCTCCGTGTTCCTGATAAATTGTTGCAGGTGTGCACTTCTTCCTCCCTCGCTCCATTTTCACACACACACACACACACACACACACACACACACACACACACACACACACACACACACACACACACACTTTGTCCCCAGACAAGGTTTTCCCTCGTCATGCAGCAATGAAAAAAATGTTTCCCGACAGCCTCCTTCATGCTGGTTTCCACCCCCCCATCAATAATTGATCATATTTGCAGGTGAAAAGGACGAAGCCTAGCTCATGAAGCTTACTGCCTGACACTGTGTTGCCTTTCGCTTGGCTTTCAGAGCTTTCTTAGGCTTAAGAGCGTCTACAATCCTGTTGTCTCTCTTCTTTTCTTTTTTTTTTTTTTTAGCAAATTCACCCAGAATCACTCAGGTATCTGCAGCTCCAGCTGTCTGATTTAAATGTGTTCAGATAACAGTTTTAATAAAAGCCCAGAGAAAAGAGAGGGGGTGAACAGAAGGATGGTATTGATGCGTGTACCAAATCATCCAGATATAGATGTGCATGTGAATGTGCATGTGTGTGTGTCTGAGAGAAACAGTGAGAGGCAGAACAACAGAGCATCGTTAACAGTCTCTCCGCGACCGAGTAACAGCTCATTAGTGCTAATCTCTCTCAGGTTTTTACTCGCGATGCCTCTATCAAACATTGTCTTTGCTCTGAAGCACAGCAGTCCCGACCATCCCAGCACGCCACTCTCTGGTCTTTACACAGTCTGCCACTCTTATCTCCTCTCTAACGGCACCAGGGATTGAGTTTATCAACCTTTAGAGGACAGCGGCGTTGGCTCGTCTGGGTTAAAGGACACATTAGAGTCCAGCTCATGAGCTTTTTCATCTGTCGCTCTTGATTTCTCCTCCATCCAGACTGAACAGAATGTCCTCGAACACTTATACACACACTGTATAGTTATGGGAATAGTATGATCTCAAATTGCTTTTACATACATGCATAATATTTCCTTTCTTGTGCTTACTAGCGAATGCAATCAAGTCAGAAAATAGTGTGCATTATTTCTAATTATCGTTTAAGCTGTTTATCAAGTACACACGTTGGCCCCAGCACTTAAATTGTGAAAGTTTTACACGTGCTCTCTGGTCTCACCTGTCAAGGCCTGACAATTTACACTTTCCTCACTCCTATTGGCACAATATATTGAGATTGGGGACTCACATAATCCCCAGGTTATAACTCTTCAGTGTATATGGCAGCCATTTTCTATGGTGCCATTAGCATTCATGCACTCAGTTACTGACTGTCCTCCTGCACGATGTTGCTTCTCATTCTCTGGCCCCAAACGGCTCACATGCCCCGGGCTCTGGCAAACCATGCGAATCAATTTCCTCTAAGCAGCTGATTATAACTCACATCAGTCCCTTTATCTATATTCCTACATGGACCAACAGACTGAACAAAGACATTATCTTGGGCCAAATGAATTGCTTCTCAAGGTGCTGTGATCTACAGTATTTGCTAATTTGGGATGTTCACCCTGAGCAGGAAGGATTGATACAGCCGGATGGACGGAAACAGCAAAGCACTTAAATTGGTATCATTAATTTAAACTGGTGGAGGGGCTGGAGGAGTCTGTTGATGTAGACACCACACACACACACACACACACACACACACACACACACATCAATAGTTAAACAGAAAACTCTGCAAAAGGGTAATCTAATTTAGCAGTGTAAATTAAACACGTGACCACTACATTAGATGTCAGTCTCCACACAAATTTATACACTCCTGTTGGATTTCATGTTTCAAGCACAGCATCTTGAGTTGAACATATAAAAAGTGTGTCTACAGGGAATAATATTGATGAACATATGGAGAATCACATTTCACAATAGTAAATTAATGATGAATAAAATTTGCTTGGGTTTAAAGTCAGCTTTTCTCTCAAGAACACTTCCATTAGCGAAGTCTTTCTATTAGGACATCATGGAGCCATGAAATAAAGCGTCTTTATATGTTCAATCTGTAAGATCACTTTCATGATGTTTGCCGCTGTTGTGCTGAAGTGTTGAAAGCATTAAAGAGTAGACTGTTGGGCTACAGAGTTAGTAATCAATGAGACAAACGTGTAGGAAGCTTAAATAAGAAGAAGTGTCCTTGAGCAAGTCATTACAGTAAATCCCAACCAGCTCAGCAGATCTGAAGCTGCCCTCTGACCTCTGAGAGAGTTAAAAGAGAATTTCTCCACATATATTAAAATACATGTTTCAAAACCGCCTGCTAGCTTCCTCATACCAATTCTTTCCAGAAGCTGAGTTGAGTTTAAACTTATGATATTACAAAGTGCATGGTGATGATAAACAGAGGGCTTTATTAGAGAATGTGATGCAGTGAGGAAAAACAAAGCAGTATTTAAGAATGTATCCATTGCTCAGTGATTTTACAAACTGTTGCTGTTGCTGCCAAGGTTTCAAGAACTCAGAAAAACACATTTGTTTGTATCCGGACCATAACTGTGCAGCATGTAATCCTTCAAGTACAGCTAAAGGAAAAACAATAGCTGGAGTTGTGAGGGTTTCCCGTGTGTATCAGCCCAGCCGTCATAACTGGTCAGTTATTTGGTGGAGGCTGCATTGGGAATGTTTAAAGTTTTCCATCATCATTTCAATGGATTGAATATGGGGCCAAATGACAAGGGTGCCCACATACTTTTTGGACGGGTGTGTTTGTCACGGTTTGGGCTCAAGGAAGATCTTAATGTAACAGCAAACAATGATATTTTAGACAATAGTGTGCTTCCAACTTTTTAGAAACAGTCTTTTCTTTTACCCCATGCACAAAGCAAGTCCATGAGGAAAATGTTGTCCCTATTTGGTGTAGAAGAAAGTGACTGACTGACACACAAAGCCCTGACCTCAACTCCATCCAACACTTTTGGGATAAACTAGAACAACGATTGAGAGCAGACTTTATCGTCCACTAAATGCTCTTGTGGCTGAAGGGGAGCCAAACCCTTTCAAAGAAGGTGCAGTGTGTGCACATTCAACACCTAGTTTCGCACAGGTGGAGGAAGATAATTTAGAGTGGCTATCACCAACACTGCACCAAACCCGCCCAGCACCAAACAGCAAAAAGTCACAGTTAGCGACTAGCTGGTCAACTTTGTGGAGCGTTGAGCAGCTAAAGAGACAAAAAGCAGAGCTAAAAGGAGAGTTCATATCGGACTTACATTTGCCAGGTGGCCAGAAACTCCAAATAAATGATAATATTTCTTTTAACTGCTGGATGTAAACTGTTTCCTAACAAGTTTCTTATATCAACTTACAAGGTGATGATATGTCAGGGTTTACACTCGTTTATGTTTCCTCCAACGCTGTCACAGCTGCATATTAATGGGTATGCTTTAGGAATAAGTTAGTCAACAGTAAGACATGGGTACAATGTTTGAGAACTTTCTTTTACTATAGTAGAGAGTTAGCTCTGAAAAGGCCGATCAGCAAGTTCAATAAGCACCTGTGAAGCTACAACCCTGACGGAGCTGGAGCCGTTTCACAACAGCAGTTAACTGAGCGCTCCATTTCACCGGTTTATCAGCCACTTACTGTTTATGGGAGACTCATTTGAGCGGTAGATCATAATACTGCAGGGGTTCACTCTAACGGCCAGATCGTTCAGCTAATCGCACACATGCAATTAGTTGGAAGGGCAGCGATGGCTCACGCCGCACACGAAAATAAAATGTGCACGTGACGAAAATAATAAAGTTCCACACACACTAAGGGCTGAAAGACTGCACGAAAATAACTGATTAAAATAAATGGCTTTTCAGTATCGGCCTGCACAAGAGCACTCGAATACACATGTGAGCACAGGGAAAAGGGAAGGCGAGAAGCTGATTTGGTCACTCAGCATGTTGTCTGAAATTGTTCTCCAGCCCCTTTATAACCATCAAATGTGTTGCCATGGCTACAGTAGCTAGGTAACGTGAGCGCAATTAGCAAACAGTACTATACGCATTGTGTGTGTGTGTGTGTGTGTGTGTGTTTATTTCATGCCCCCACCGCATCAGTTCCAGGCACACACACACACTTTGTATCAATATTTGCCCAAAGAGTCATCAAGCTGCAGAGAGACAATCCATTTTATAATCCACTTACTGCCTCATCTGGGCTGTTTATCACCATTTGTCTCCCTCTGTCAGGGTGATAACACCCCCACTGTGGAGAATAGAGACAGATAGCATTTGCTTAATCCTTCACTCATGAAAACACTCGCTCACAAATTAGGAAAATATCTCCGCAGCAGCTCAGTGAAGAATAAATTTGTCTCGTTAATAGTCCCTCCTGAGACAAGGGGACACAGAGTGGTTCTCGGTAACATTGTGTCCGGACGAGTGCACTTGCTGTACACTGTAGGGATGCCACAGTGCATCTGAATCTGAGTGTCAGCTTGAGAAGGAGCGAACACTTAACAAGATAGATCTTCAAGAATAGTGTCCATTGTCCAAAGTGAATATGGTGTTACTACATTTAACTTTGCCTTGAGAAAGCATTTCAAACGGCAGTTTGAGTATTCGACCCGAGATGTCGAGAACTGTTGCTTCAGCTACCTGCAGATCGCATTTTCCTTTATCGAACCATCTCCAACAACAAAGCTGAATGAGAAAGTCTCACTAACATACGCTGAGGCTAATAGGAGGTAAACCCCAAAGAACCCACTGCTAGCCAGTCTTCTTTCTCCTACCTTCTATATATACACGTACTTTACATGACAGAATGACTTGACACTGATAAGAGCAGATGTAATTCCTTTAAACAGCCTTTCTCATTATTAAGATGACTCCAGGGCATGACCAGAATCTGAAATTCATTATTGATCCCTGGGGGTAAAGTCGTATGATGGGGAATAGTTTGCAGTTGCCAAAGTCAAGATTGTGTCACAACCATCGACGACCAAAAATTCAAACCTCTCATTGTGTCTGAACAACTGTGGTTTATAACATATTGCACTTTGTCTAATGTGAGTGCTTGAATACTTCACCTGATGCCATTTGAAAATGATGAATCGTTACTTTCCAGTGCCAGTGTTAAGGTTATAATACTGCAGTCTGACTGTCAGCAGAAACTTAATGTGACGTGTTGACAATGGTCTTATATTTCATGTTTTAATGATGAGAGATAGTTAAAAATGTATGCGTCTGATCTAGATCTTCTTTTTAAGACCGAGCGTGTATTTGTCAAGCATTCACTGTTTGCTGAATTCAAGGCTACAGAGAGAAACTGGAGCATCTCTCTGCACTGCGTAATCTCAGAGGAGCAGAACAAATATGAGAAAATATATACGGTTGGAGGGAAAAGTACAATCTTGCAACACGAAGGCCATGTACTTTACAACACACACAGCTATAACTACATTATTCTCCACAGATCGACAGCTGTGAAACACACTGCATCGCCAGTATTAGGGAATTACAAACAGGACTATGTGACTATAACAGGAACAAATACCGTGTAATTATATAATCAATCACACAGCAATTAGCTAGATGAACCGAATTAAACTTTCATGTAGCCAGCAGCAATTGTTATCTTGAATGTGCAGTACGTAATGAGTACCCGCAATCCAGCTAAAACAAAATATTTAATTCATGATAGTGACAAAATAATACTTCAAAATCATCCCTCAATCCCCCCCCCCCCCCCCACCCACAGTATTCTCTCCAGTCTGCTGAGGATGGCTGAGACCTGGGATGTGATCTGATTATATAAAGAACCCCAAAAAAATCCAGAAAAGCATTAAAAATTGCCACCGGTACATAATTAACTGTACTAATCAAGTGGAAAATGTGCTACTGTGGAAATATCACCTTTCATATAGCCGCAGGAATGTATGGAAGTACAGTACACAACTTTTGGGTCCAGACAGTACTAGTCCCCCAATGCATTCCTGATTTATGAGAAGGGAGACACAGGGATTCAAACCCAACCGAGCAGGAGCAGTGCACCGAATGAAGCATAAAACAAAATAAATAAAGCGAAGAGTAAGGAATCTACAAAGCAGAGAACTGGTTCAGACGCTAGGTGATGAGCAAATACAGGTCTGGATACCAAACAGTTTACACCCAAGAAGGAAGTTTTGACAAATGATGAGACGTATAGGGCTCTGTGAGCACTACAAACAAGGAATGCAAATGCAAAAATGAACAATAAAATTAAGAAACTGTTTAATATGGATTTTTCCTGTAGACAGTCAAATGTCTCCGACTGAAAAGTGGCAATAAGCTCGTCAAAGGATCAATGTCTGTTCTCACATCATGATGCAAGACTGTGGCAAACATTTCTGTCGCTGGCAGAAAAGTGACTATTTTTGTTCACCGGCCAATGGATGCAAGAGGATCAACATTTTTGCAAGTCTAATCTCTGCTCCTTTTCATAATACAAGAGGCTGATGGAAACCCAGCTGAGTAACTGCCCAAGTTACTCAGTGGTCGCAGCCACTGAATATTTTAGGTATTTGGCTGGTGGCAGGTTTTAATTTTAAACCCTAAGAAGACCGTTGCTTAGAAGACTGTACAAAAGGAAAAATATGAACAAATCCATGAAATTAATTGTATCCATAGAATCTGCATGTTTTGCCGAATAAATTGATATTCATGAATTGTTAGGACAGACAGAAGACAATTTTTATTCACTGTCACAGTCATTACAAACTAAAAGCAGCATGTGTATACATTCAGTATCCTTCAGTAGTTAGTGTAGTATAGTAGTGCTAACACTGATATACTGACATGGTATGCTCCACAGGTTGTTACGTAGAAACATAACATTTTAGAAACGTACGTCTTCCTACCTCTCCAGGTAATGAGTATGGCTATTACACAACGTTTAACCATGACTAGCTAGGAATCCACATAAGCAGCCTGGAAAGGAAGACAATCTGAATGAGAGTCTATTATGGAGAATAGTTGTTGGACCCTGGTCAAGTATAACTGTGAGTGTGAATGTTAAATAAGTTTGCCTGACCGGGTTTTTTTTTTTTTTTGGTTTTTTTTTGGGTTTTTTTCCATTTTCAATTCAGAAATGTTTTTGCTTCCCTTACGCATACGACCTCATCAACTCAATAATATTCAAAGACAGGTTAATGTGCTGTCTTGAGCTTCTGGTTTAGCATTTAAGCAATATCCTGTCAGTATCCCAGGCAGACATTACTGTTGTTACGGTTTATTACACCCGTCAGTCAGAAAACCACCCAGCATGAAACCCCTCATGATCCAAACTCGTCATTCTGCTGTCAGCACAGACACAACTTAAAGACACCACTTTACTCAGCCTGAGACTTTTTCCTGTTTCTGTCACATGAATGGAGGATCAGTTCAGATGTACTTGTCAGAATTTTGTTATCATTACTTGGGACCTTTTACAATGTTCAGGTATTTGAGCCTTTTTCTGTCACAGTCATTGAAACGGAGGCATTACTTTCAGACAAAGAGAAAGGAGACAGACGATCTCATCTTTTCATAACGTGAAAACAAAACAATTTAATCTTTTCAGAGTGAAGCTGAATAATTGTGTTTTTATCTTGGAACTCAGGCTCATTAAAGCTCTTGTCATATAAAAGGACCAACAGCAACAGATCTATTTTAGTGACTGCGCCTTAGATTTAAGAAACACAAGAGTGTTAAATGTCCTAAGGCTTTTGCCTGTTTGGTGCAAAGCAGACAGACATGAATCAAACCATCAACTGAGAAGAGAGTGACAGCTGTCGGGTTGTGTGAAGAGCTGAGGTAGAAACAAGGCTGTTCAGATAAAATAAAGAACCAAAGTACTTTAATAAATAGATATTCTAACACAAAACTTGACCCGTTCACAAGCAGTGTGTAACGGATGAGATCAGGAGAAACGTCAATAATCCCATTTGGGAAAGCAGGAATGGAAATAGAAATGTTTTTGTTTTCTTGTCAGCATTATTTGTAATATTAGAATATTGTGAAATCACATGTAGCTAAATATATATTTTTTTTTTCGATAAGGAAAGTTGGTTTTCAGCACATCTTCACTTGTATGTGGTTTCAAGAGGCTGCAGTCTCCTCTAGCTCATTTCAACGTGTATTTGATCAAGTTTTGGCCATTTTGGGTGTTCAGTTAATCTTAGATGAAGAGTGTCAGCAGTCAGTGCTGCTATCTGCCAGATGATTGACGAGTCTCAGCCAGAGCTGAAGCAGGAATGAATGCATCTAGAAGCAACAATGGATTTTATGACTACTTGTAAATCAAACTGACAACTGATAATTATAGTTCCCCTTGTTAGCTATGTGAAGCAATGGCGCCGTTTGCTGAGACGGCCATCAGAAAAACTTATTTCAAGCTTTAAACCTTCATAAACCTTTCACCTGTTAGCAAACAATTGCCTGTTTTCACACCCAGCAGATATACGGTGCAACATTAGCATTCGTTTGGAGGTGTATTTTTAGCAACTTAATGAATGCAACTCCAATATTCACTCTCCTTTGAGCTCTGTCTCTACCAACCATACTATATATGTAGCTAAATGCTATGCTATGGTCTCCAGCTAGTTGCTAACTGTGTCTGTCTGTAGTTTGGTGTGGAAATCAAAACAAATAGCTGAAAGACGCTACAAAACTATTTTGATAATGGTTTCTTTAAAAAATCTTTAAAAAAGCCTTTTTTCAAACCATCCAACATTATTTTTTCACTTAAGATATTCAAGATACGTGGTCTAAAAACAGTCCCCTATATCTTACTGAAATGGGTCTTGTTAGGGGATTGGGTCTTATATTAAGTGTTATGAGTGTTAGACAAATATACTTGGTAAGATTTTTTTGCAGTGAAACTCCCATAACGTTTGTGCAGCCCTTCAGGCAGCCTCATAAAATACATTATTACTCACAGCAATGCCTTAGGGGAGTACCGAATGAGAAAGATGGATTTCACTCATTCACTCACTTCTAAGAGCTGCCCGGTGATACCACTAAACAGCCTCGCTCGGGGGTACTTAAAGTACACACTAACTGCATCTGGAGGAAGAATTTACATCCTTAAAACAGATTCCCCAGTAACATTTCTTTGATAAAGTGGCTATAGCTGTCCTCGTTACCGCATGGGACTGAGCCATGTGACAGCGCACTTATCGATGAGTTGCCTTCCCTCCGACAGCAAGAGAGACCGAAGACGAGCAAGGACACAATACTTGTTCTGCTAAATATGAAACCATGCAGGCGTTCACTCCCTA
This sequence comes from Anarrhichthys ocellatus, assembly GCF_004355925.1. NCBI lineage: Eukaryota > Metazoa > Chordata > Actinopteri > Perciformes > Anarhichadidae > Anarrhichthys > Anarrhichthys ocellatus. The sequence continues at coordinate 5,985,387 of NW_022280054.1, read as the reverse complement.
CCGCCAAAAAAAGGATAAATAATTGTTCTCAAAAGCAAAATTGTCTCCCAGAATTGTATTGTCCTCTCAAGCAAATTATATCGCAAACCGTTGTCAGATAAAGACTCCTCAATCTGCAACCATCTGCTTCATATTCATCCAAGTTGTTGCAGCATCCAGTAACACGTGACAGTGCTTTCGTCGTGGCCAGAAAGTGTGTTTTTGTCAGGCGAGCCTTTAATGTTATCTATTTCTGCACATCAAAGCGTCTGCCATCCCTCCCTCTCTCCCAAAATTCCCCATCACTTCCTGGCCCAGTGGCTTCAAAGAGCAACTCTTTCAAAATGTGGATCCATGAAGCCTACGCGAACGTGGCCGAGCACCTCGACAGATTTTTGATCTCGCCTTGATGCATAAATAAATGTAAATGAAGAAGCAGGGGAAGAAAAAACATGCTAATGAGGTGAGACTGCCCTTCGTGCTCATAATTTCCCATCTAAATAATATAATACATATCTTCCGTTCCTACACATCTTTACTTTTTTATTATCGTACTTTGTTTGAGCTTCATTTTGTCTGTCACTCAAAAGCCAACACGCAGCAGGAGGACACTTAGTTTGCTCCACAAGGGTCCTCGTGCTGTCATCAAACAAATGACATGTAATAACCTCCCGTGATTGCTCAATATCCTCCCTCAAAAGTCATTTACCTCTCAACTCTGCCAAATAAATAGACGGAAAGATAAGGGGGTTTGGAGGAGAGGAGGAGAGAGGAGAGGCGCTGCGAGGCTCTATTTATACCCATCCAAGTGACGCCGGGGCTGCAGGGTACTTGAACGTCTCTTCTCGACGGCGGGGACACAGTCGTCTGTCTTCTTATCCTATCAGACGGGGACTATAACGGATCAGGAGCTTTCAGGCTCTTTGTGAATTTACCAGAAGCTTGAAGCAGATGCACTGACAGATAGAGGGTTTTTTTGTTTGTTTGGTATTACACCATGCAGCTTTTCACATTACAATGACAACTATAGTCTGTCTGCTCGATACTTCACAACACTGCAGTTATTCTTGATTAGCTGTGAATATCGACTCTGTGTCAGTGTTGAGACTAGAGTATTTTTAGCTATCACAAGTAGAACAGACTGCATCACTTGAAATATTAGGCAGAGTGAAATATTGCGTCTCTCTTCAGATTGTTCCTACTCTAAATTTAGCTCGGAGCAGGGCACGTAATTTGAAAAATGTAATTTTGGATTGCTAACCGGCCTTAATGAAGACTGATCTTGCTAGCTGTCCAGTTTTCATTATTTTAACAGAATATGCTTTAGTTCACAATTTAAAAAAAACACACAAGTGAGCTAATATGGCCTAAATTAAACAAATGGCAGTGTTAAAAAGAAAGCACACAATTATTCAACAGTGTCATGTGATTTGCTGCTTTTTTATTCATAGCACTGTATCATCCCTCATCACTTGGCTTCACTGACAGTTTAATATTAAACAGTTTGCAGGTTAATGTGGGCCATAGCCAACGGCAAAAACAAAGCAGCTAACTGTGCGGTTCATGCTCTAAACCTCTAGACTCCTACACAGGAAATAAAAACAATCCCTCTAAGTCTCTGTACAAATCACACGTACGCCATCTCACTGACTGGCTTCATGCGACATGTTCACTGACACCCTGGAAATCTCAATAACTGCACTTTTTCCTGCGTAGCTCTTTGACAGAAGTAACATATCTGAACACAGTGACATGCAGAACATAACAGTAACTTTTATCATTTTATTCGTTAAATACCGAGGCTTGGTCAGTGGCCCCAAGCTTCAAATTATGACTCTCTGGGTACCCCTTTCGTGTTTGGACGCGTTGGGGATGTCGTGTCAGTTTCCACTTGTTACATATACATAGTGTCTTTTCTAAAATGAACTACCGCTTTCACAGGAAGTTAGGTTGAAGCAACAACACCACTTAGTCTGTCAAGTTAACGTCAACCATGGTCTTTTCCTATACCTAACTAACAAAGAAGTTACGAGACAACCGAGTCATGTGACTAACAACACCACAGACTTGTGACAAAATATCAACTTTTAGTTTCACACGGGTGACACGGTCACTGGTCTCCTAGACAAATGTCTGGTGTTTGTTTGACCCATCTACCTCCCCTTCCCATGTGCCCTGTGTGGACTATCTCGCTCTTTATACTACGCAGTTGCTCCGACAGTCGAATAATAGCGCTGATGGGTTTACATTGGAGGTTAATTGAAATCCCGGTGCGTCGGTATCAGACAGCCAGGGGGACTGACCGACCGTCAGTATTTGACCATCAGTAGGGGGGAGACCGGTTTTCCTCCCCTCACTCAAGCTCATCCACCAGACACAAACAGCAACAAACACACCTGCATACTGAACAACAAAACAAGCTCAACTACAGTGTACTGCCCGTACTGTCCTCAAAGGGATTTTGCACAATCATGCCGTATACTTTGTGGGACTTCTACTACATCACCTCATGAGGAATGGTAAAGCCTTTAACAGCTATACAGATAAGTAGTCATGGTCTATCACCCGTAGAATAACATGTCTCTCACAGTTACAGGCAGTTGTAACTGTGTGGACAGTGGACATATCTGTGTGTATATATATATATATATATATATATATATATATATATCACTCATACATTATATATCAAGGACATTGCAGCAATAACACCATTTTCGCTCTGCAGCCTTTATTAAAACATTAAATCAGACGCAGACTCTGCTGTGCAACACACAGAACACTTAATGATTTGGATGGAAGCCCTCCTCCTGGCTTTTAAGCTGTCTCTCTGTATGACATGCTGTTTCATCATTACTTTCTGCATAAGAAGTTACTTCCCACTGTGATCCGACTTGCTGAGGAGCCGGAGCATTAGTTATTGCACATTGTAGTGAATTTAGAGTAACAGGTCTGGATATGGATCGTCTGTGGTTTGTCTGTCCAAAGGGTGAATTATTGTATATTAAAAAAAATTTAAAAAAGTATTTCTGCAGGAGAACACAACAAACAATATTAAGTGGTCGCACACGTGGGCAAGTGCTGGACAGCAATGAAAATACAAATGAAAAGGTCGGCACACTGTAGCTCCCCTTGCAATTCAATAGCACATTCACAAGTGACGCCATCTTTAAATGCACATGCTCTGGTCACATGATAGTAACTTGATAATACCGGTGAACCATACAACCCACACATTACAACCGGTTACATATGTATGTTACAAAAGCACATATATAGATATAATATATAAAAAATAGAGGTAAGAACCTCACAGCTCATAACAACAGAATCTTCTAATCATAAGAATTGACCTATAACATATAGGAACAGGAATCAACAATATCAAGCCCATGGATATTGACAGATGAAGGGAACAGCAACTACACCTGGAGTCAACCACATACACAATAATGGTTCACCAGTATTATCATGTGACTATCATTTGCCCAGAGTGGGTGTACTGTTGATTTAAGGTAGTGTGTAGCATTTAGGAGGATATACTGGCAGAAATGGAATAAAATATGAACACGTATGACATAATAAGTCATTAGTGTATAATAACCAGAAAATAAGAATCGTTATGTTTTTGTTACCTTAGAATGAGCCGTTTATATTTACAAAGACAAACACTGGCTCTAGAAAGGGTCCTTAATGTGCTCGTGTAGGCCGACGTAGTTCTCGTTCACGCTTGGCACACGTGGTAAGTAGATGCTGCCAGATCCTACACACCAGACCTTTAAGGAAGCTACCATCGTTTTTTTTATTTTCAATTTCTGCAGGAGAAAAAGATTACAATGCAAATAAAATAGTCTCTCTCGCTCTCAGGCCACAGCTGGTAAAGAAGGATGTCATTCTGTGCAGAGATCTACGAGTTCGCTGTTCGCTCTGACCTACATACACAGAAGGATCCTTGCAAAACAAGATAGGGAAAAGAAAGGTGACACCTACTGCTGACACAATTAATCGGGCACCGGCATAAAAGTAAAACAGTTTCTGGAGCTAAATCAAAGCTACAAGGTGGCTTGAGGCTTTTGTCGCTGTTGAAAATATTTCAGGTTACATTTACATTTTTTTTTAGCAGATGTGAAAATAAAATCTTAATCTCAGAATGGGTCTGGAGCTGGTGATGCTGCCACAGGGAATTAGTCACTGAAACACTGGAAGTAGAACATCCCGTTCCCCTTGTGACCTGAAAATCTGTAAGTGATCACCATTCATTTCACCTGAAACAGGAATAACTCCGTAAAGAACTACAGATTGTACAAACAAGAAACACAGAACACATCGTACCTCCTACGACTATTGTGCTTAATGTCGGCCACGTGATTTGTTCCTTTTCCTGTCTGGATTAATGAATTAACTAAAAAGGAAGTAGATGACATTTTCTGCTCGGTGTTATGTGCTCTTCCCCCATTGATCTTTTGGCTCCCCTCGTCACTGCTCTGTTGCTATGGAGACCCCAGAAGAGGAAAAGGGGGGCATAGCAATGAAAGCTGGTCCTCGTAGTAGGAGGCGACACTGGACACGTGTATCATCGCTGTCCTCCCACCAGCTTTGTCCCCCGAAGAGGAAGAAAATGTTCTTAGAAGCCACAACAGAGGAGACGCTTCTTTTGAGGAGCTCCAGATCTTCTGGCACACCGCCTACATATGAACATGTTCGAACGGCAGACAGAGGGAGAGGGACGACAGGAAGGATGTTCTGAATCCACAATACCAAATGTGATTCGGGGGATTTTCTTCTTTTATTTTTCCTGAAGAGTTGTGTTTGGTTCATTTTATAAAAGGATGCGAGGGAGACCAATGTGTCGGTTTGTTGGGATAACAATAGATGCAAATGTTAATATTGTAATAAGTTGATGCCATTGTTCCATAAAGCTTATTTAAAAGCATATCGTTGCCATTGTCGACAAATCACATTTAAAAAAAACAACAACAATTTGTTCATCAATGGGAGTCCGTCTCTCAATATATTCTGACTTTCCTACTCAACACCAAACCCATTTGTGACGTTATTAAAGACGTTATTGTTTGAAGTCAATAAATATATGGTTTGATTTTATATATTTATATTTTTTTATAAAGGCCCAGTCATTTCAGAAAACAGCTGGGCATTGTGGTTTTTTATAAATATTACTCAAATAGGAGACAAAAGTGCATTTGCTGGGGACTACTTTCAGCAGCAGATTGACACACAGTTCTTACATTAGTTTATTATTTACAGCAGCACATTGAAACAAGTCAGTACGCCGAGTTGAGTTCTTATGATTCAGTTCACTTACTGGAGCTCAATATTTCTCAAAGAACACACAGCAAGTAGTGATGAATCATAGCTCATTTTTGAAAGTTTCACTGCTTTTATGAAATAGTGAAATTTTTTTTTCAAAGCCGAAAAGAGAAGGCAATGTCGTGTGAAACCCCCATCGATCAACAGCGATCGGCTGCGGATAACTGAGGATTGATGTGATCAGAGCGGAGCTGTTGGAAGCGGATGTATCAGCAGGAGATGAAGCTCTGGACGGATCGATTCCCCCCCGACAGGGAGCTGCACTCTCCCCCCCCAAAGCTCAAACTCAAGTTTAAAGCACATCACTGCTCGCCAGTGAGCCACACACGAAAAAGAAGATTTAAATACCCATGAGAAACACATCCTGCTTTTATAAAGACAGATTTGTGTAGAAACTGAAGACAGCTTGGGTTCAGATAAACCATGTCTCATTTTACAAGATATAGATACAGAAAACTTGTATATCCTGCACAATCTTTCCTACAGTTTTAACAGTTTTTTTTTGTTTTTAAAGGTTTCAAGTAGATTCATGTAAAATATATTAATGTAGCTGAAGCTATAGCAACTTGCAGTATATTTTAAATCATGTATTTGGTGTTTTATTTGAACATTGAGTTTGATGTGTAAGCTTTCTCCTCCCAATAAAGCTAATATTGCTTCTTACAAAACCCAATTTTAGGTGAACTTCTTCTTCCATATCAGATTTATTTACTTTTTGTCGATACATTTCCAGCATAATCCCCAACGGACAGACCATTTTTCCACAGCGTCTTTCCTATTAACTGGTAGACAGGCCCAGCCGTTAATACGAGCTAATCTCTGTGTCTGACGCAGGAGGCTGGTGACCGTGCCTCGCTCCTCTCTCTGGCTGAGATGCTCTGCTGGTCCTGAAGGGATTTTTTTTGGATTAAGCTGGCATTCATTGTCTGCAGCTAAGCGAAGATGTTCAAGACACACACCAGTACACACACACACGCATACACCGCCACATGCTGGCTTGTCTCCCAGTTGGCTTCATTAAATAACATATTGTCAAATCGACTTAACTGACACGTGTATGTGTGTGTGTGTGCATGTGTGTGCGTGTGAGGAGACAGCAGGAGTCAGTTCTGCATCTGGTACTGAGGCACTGTCTTTTGGAAGGAAGAAAGGCAACAGAGCAGAGGATGATACACACCCCTCCTCTAAACACACACACACACACACACACACACACACACACACACACACACACA
>NW_022280054.1:5917043-5978835 GCF_004355925.1 Anarrhichthys ocellatus | reverse complement strand
CACACACACACACACACACACACACACACACACACACACACACACACGGATCTGTGTCTGCTGGATTTGTGTTTCCTCCGACCCCAAAGCAGCAATCTCTGCAATGCCTAACCATGACCTAGGAGGGCAAACATGCTCCGCCTCAGAGTCCGTCCCCTCCTGCAAAGTTCTCTTCTTCACAGCTTAGTCGTGATTCTGACGAGGAAGTTATGTGAAAGTCTGAAGAGGAGGTCATGACTGTGCATTGTCTTGTATAATAGTGATTACTGTATTTACATAGCACCTTTCAAAAACAATGTTACAAAGTGCTTGACAGTGAAAATAATAAAAATAATCATTAAAATAAATATTAATGAATTCAAAATATTTGCCGGTGCCTTTACGAAAAATTTCCATTTTATGCAAATCTAATGGACAACAAAGTAAATAATAATAATAATAAATTTTATTTATATAGCGCTTTTCAGAGTACTCAAAGACACTTTACATTGTGTACATAAGTAATGTGAATGATGTGCTGTGAGAGCTTAGAGATGGGGACACACCACATCACTTTGGTCACAACTCCTCATCCAGCAGCCAAGACTCTCCATGAACAGTCCTCAAAGCTACAGACGGACTGGTGACTTCTGTCCAACCACTGAATACATGACACCACATTTGTGTGTTCATGAGCAGTTCAGTGTGTAAAAATGTGATTCAACGCAAACACAAAAACAACATTTGAGAACAGGAGGGAACAGCTGAGAATGAACCACAAACACTAAGGGAATACGAACAGGATTCATCAACTGGTGTGTTCTTGCATCAATAAATACCATATTTTTAGTTCTACTGGTTTTTATTAGTATCAATCTAAGGAAGAATATTTGGTGCCATGGATAGACCTAATAGGAATCCAAATAAACAAAAGCATGGTCTGTATATATAAATAAATATTCTTATAAGAGGGTTCAGTCTCATTCAGATCTAATTTCAAATTTGCTCTATCTAATGAATTAAAATTAGACATTTCTTTGAGGCTGCATGTAGGATATTGTGTACTTGATGTGGTATTAGTAGAGAAGATTTATTTGCGCTCACATCCCCTTCATGTCGTCTTTGCCCTGACCCATCACGAGCGAGTGATGTCTCCACTCTGCGAAAGCAGTTGCCTAAAGCAGTTTTTAACTGCAGCCTATAATAAATAAGCCTATTTTCAAGTCGATTTACAACAACCAGTAAAGCTACACTACGTCAATCTCACGTCACCATTTATGTGGCTATTTTTATGTTTATTAATTGTGGATGTAGCCAGGTAGCTATGTCGGCAAATGACATCCCCATTCTTAAAAAAAGGTGCAAGATAAGATAAGAGATCACTTAGATCAAGAATTGTATGGTGGGTGCTACAATTTTGCGACCGAGCTGTCAGTTGGGAGCATTATTACAGCATTATAAACTGTAACCTCCATATGAGCGCAGTGCATACACACACAGTCCAGTGCAGGTAACGGTTAGTTTTGTACTAAACTAAACCAAACTGTCACAGCTTGGCGAGCAGGCAGCAGGGGAAAGACATGCGGGAACAATGCAGCGATTTAACGGCTATGACTTACAGGTTTTGAGTCTAAAAGGCAGGCAGGAAACAGCAGGCAAGGTCACAGGAAACAAAACTCCAAACAGAATTAAAACAATGGAGACGAACTGACAGATGACAAAGGGAGCCTAGAGACGACACACAAGGGGAGGAGGGTGATAACGAGAGACAGGTGAGAGCGGGGCCGATGAGGAACAGGTGAAACTCATCAGGGCAGACAAGCACACCGGTGGGAAACACAAAGGCAGGAGGGGAAGCTGTCTGAATTGGGAGAAAGGTGAGTATTTCAAAATAAAACAGGAAAGTGTGACTAAATGAATCAGCATTACACTTGTAATGTATGACTGTATGAACAGCGATGCGTTCACTTACTGACGTGACGTACACACCGAAATAAAGTTGAACAGGAATGCGACCACCTAGTGAACAAACGATACTCAGCGACGAATCTTTGAACTGATCCGAACAAAGTGATTCGAATCAGCAAAGTGTTTCATGATTTCCACCTCTGACACACTCACACACCACACTCCTGACACATACGCTCATTATGTTGACAGCAACAACAACAACAACAACAAGACTAATCATTAGGAAGAGGCAGCACAATGATGGTGTCAAAGCAGAGGTTTATTATTCGGGTGAACTGCTGCTGAGTTAGAGCCTCTCTGCCCTTTTTTTTTTACATTATACTGCGAATGGTGACACAACTCGCTGCTCCATTAAAGATATAAATAGCAATGAGGGCAGACGAAAAGCAATAAAAAAAACACCTAAACTAAACCACTGGAAGAAATGTAATGACTTCTACTCTATCCAGGACAGAGAGGGTGAAGTTTCACTTCCAGAAAAATTAAAGAGGCAATGACTCAAAGATAAGAGCACTGTTCATGATGAGTGGCAGCAAACATGTGAGCGGTCAAAACTGCTTTAAAAAATGCAGCAACTGATTGGTCTGTATTATTAAGGAAACAAGAAAAAAAGAAGCGGAGATGGAACATGACTGTAGTCAGAAAGATTTCATTATTTTAAAATTGTTGCTGGCAGTGTTCAAAATGAATTCTGTTACCAATTGCCTTGTGAATATTACTTGTCTAATGCTGTCAACTGTCTTATGGTCAGATGATACATGTGGCAATTTCTTTTAATGGATTTAGGCAGTAGTGGAAGAAGAACGCAGATATTTTATCAAAGTAAAAGTAGCAATACCACAGCGTAAAGATACTCTGTTACAAGTAAAAGTCCTGCAATCTTACTTTAGTAAAAGTACACAAATATTAGCATCGAAACACACTTAAAAAAGTAAAAATACTTATTATGCAGAATGGCCCTTATCGGAATCATGTATTATAATCATTGATAGATTAATGTACTTATCACTTTAATGATTTTAAGAAAAGTCGGGATCACCAAATTCAGGAGCATTCATCCTCTGGGGACCATGAATGTCTGTAGGTTACACAACTTAACTTCAATCCATCCATTAGTTATTAGGTTATTTCAGTCTGGACCAAAATGGTGGACCGACTGTCCAACATCTCTCTAGAACCTCTCTGCTTTCGGGGCTAAAAATGTAAGGTCTAACACATCAAGTGAAACTAAATCTAACATATGACTTTCACCTGTCATAATGGACCCGTGGGTGACTGTAGCAATCAATACGCAGAGCATCAGCACTTGGTGTTGAGCCGCTCACGTCCTCTGCAGACCATGTCCTCTTTCATCCATATGCATCAGGCCTCACTAACCCATCCACCACCTCAGCGCGAGCTTCCCACAGATCAAAAGGCCAGGTGATGTGTGATATGGAAATAACCAAAGTGATTGGCCACGAGCCCTCCTGCTCAAAGGCAGCACAGTCCGCCTGGCAACATCTAAGGATATCAACATGAATAGTGATAGCTCAGTGATAATAGCTCAAAGGTGTCTTGCTGATTGATAGATGCTGTATCAAAGGTACCAGGTTATATGCAGCCTGTTACCAAAGTGACATCCTCGCTTTCATCAAACCATCTGTAACTGATTACATGTGGATGTCAACATGTGCTAATGATGCAACAGTTTGCAGCTGTTTAACACCTATTTTCCAAGTTGACTGTGAAAAACATTTACTGCAAAATCAGAACGTTTTTTTTTGTTTTTGAATAGTTTTTAAGGGGATGAACTTTCTTCTTTGAACACTCGATGAGCTTTTCACTGGCCAAAATGTCAACTATGCACACGAGATATATTGTTATCTAAACAAGACACGTTTCTCATCCCACTGCACAGCTTGAATTTTCATGATCCCACGTCCTTTCCCCAGGCTGCAAATTCACACAAACATGTTGAACCCGACAGAGTATTGTCCGTTTTGTTGTGGGATGTAATAAACGCTGCAGCCTCTAGGATTTCATTCCAGTACTGCAAGGTGTTTTAAGTGCAGTGAGAGAAACAGCAATATTGCAGTAGTCATCATCAGAGAAAAATAAGCATTACCAGTCTCTTTACTGAAATATAGAAGGGTGACGCAAAAGAGAAGAGGGATTGAAAATAACAAATAAGGTAAGAAGACAAAAAGACAATATCTCTCTAAAGTAATTAGAGATTATATCAGAAGAAAGTTTCATTTTCACCAAGATAACATGGCGTCATCATGATGTGACATGTGACTGTTTATTTATTTATTTGTTTTTTTATTTATAAATGTCGCCTAAGTAGATTTTACAATTACAGACGACAACATGTGATGCACAGGACTGTCATTTTAACACCAATATTTTCAGGATTTTAAAGCTGAAACAATTAGTTCATCAAGTCTGTTGGCAGAAAGTTAATCAGCAGCAAATTTGAGGAATCACAATTAATCTTCAAGTCAATTCATGGTAAAGGTTCTCTGGTTCCAGGGTCTCATATGTGAGGATATGCTGCTTTTTGTGTTGTAATTAATAAATAATGAAAACACCAGCACAGGCAATATGCATGATCAACTGAACATACAACACTTTTGAGGTCAACAATAGTGCCTCAGTAATTAGAGATATAAAAAGACTGCCCTCTATAGCAAGAGGATATGAGAGTCCATTGATACACACACACACACACACACACACACACACACACACTCACACACACATATATATACCCTCTGACTAACAAGACAGGGATATCAAAGAGACCAAAGGCTGGCGATGAGTTTTGAGCTCTGCCTAATTGGATGCGGCTTAGGCTGTTTCGGGTCCAGCAGAGTGAATAGCCCTGGGAGACAAGAGCTGACCGCCACACACACACACACACACACACACACACACACACACACACACACACACACACACACACACACACACACACACTCCCTTTTTTAAAACTGACAATGTTGTAGTTCTTTGATAAGATGGTGCATCGTTTATCAAAATACTGTCACTTTAAACTGTATGTTTTTGCAATCTAAAAGTCAGCACCCATCTTCTCAACATAGACGTTGATCCTGCTGATGACGGCACAGATATATTTGATAAATAAGGCATCAAGCTTAAAGGAATAGTTCAACATTTTTGGGGAATACACACTTGCTTTCTTGTCTTGAGTTAAATGAGAGGATTGATACCGCTCTCACGTCTGTACACTGAATGTGAAGCTAGACCCAGGATAGGGTTAATATAGCTGACCATGGACAGGGGGAAACAGCTAGTCTTACACACAGCAAGACGTTACATCTTGTTTGTTAGAAATAAAAATAATATTTGATGCTAGGAAGCGACTGCGTAGTAGTCCTCCAGTGAAATCACAACGTGTCGTTTTTATTCTTCTATTTTGTTACAGATTAAACTAACACGATATAACATTCTCACGTCTGTTCCTTAAATATGAAGCTTGAGCCAAGTTGTTATCTTAGCTTAGCATAAAGACGGGAAGCTAGAACTTCCTAACTGGGACTATTTCTTGGCGGGGAGCGGTGACTCCCTGAAGTCTGGCGGTCACTGCTACAGGCCGAGGAATAATCCCACATATAACCCCTTGTAAAACTGTATCTTATCCTTTTTAAAATCTAGCTTTAATATGCTGACATGCAGCTTTTGCTACCGTTGGACAGAGCCAGGCTCGCTGTTTCCAGTCTTGGACTAAGCTGTGCTAACCAGCTGCTGACTGTAGCTTCATATTTGCCGTAAAAAGGGTATCATTCTTCTCAACTCTCAGGCTAACTCTCTAAATATCAAACTACCCCTTTGAATATGTTCTTACACTAGTCAGTGGTGGTAGAAAAGGAAACGTCCAAAAATCACAGTAAGAAGCCAGAATTTATATGAATAAAACAGTGAAACAGAGGTACTTGTGAGTGAGACCGTCCTTATACGTGTCCAGGGAAGAACCGGGGTTGAGCTGACATCTAAAGATCATCAATGGGTCAAAAAGCCTTGAGTCCATCCCAGCTCTGACATGCTCTGTGCGAGCTTATTAAGTTGAGGCAGAACTGTCGGCTTCTGTGCTCGAGATGTCACCTCTTTCACCACGTTTTAGCTGCGACCACGTGCGTTCATGCGTTCATGCGTTCATGCATTCTCACACACACACACACACACACACACACACACACACACACACACACACAACCTCACTGATCTCCATGCCAAATCTGAATCTCCTATAGGACGAAAACTGTGGCTGCCAAACTTAGGGAGGGGACATTTTTGTGGACCAACCGACTGACGGAGCATGCTACAAAGCTGCTGGTTGCAGCTAATAAAACATGCATCCCGTGTTCATAATGCTGGGCCTGTAAACTTAACTTCAGTCTGATCCACTGCTTTCATATAACCGAGTGGTTTAGCAGCCCTGCGAGAGCTTCCTGGACTTGCTTCATGACATATGGCTGTGTTGCGCTGCCACAGCCTGATTGTGTTGTAGAGCAAGTTACCAAATCCATCAGGGCACACAACAGGCCTTTCAATGATGAATAAGCCCGAGGCTGAGAAGCTAATAACTCAGAGAAAGGCCAGTGGTAGTGAGTTCCAACGGGACAGTTTACAGGCTGCCATCCAGAAAAGGTGCAGGATTATATTAAAACTCAGGGAGTTTAACTAGAGTGGGTTTGTTTTACCCTGGTGCCTGCTGCTGTGGTTTGCATTAGCTGCTTCCACACATTTAAAACACAGCACGATTGGCAATTTAGCCAGAATGTTTTTAACTTAATATCCTGAAATCAACAGGCATGAGTTTTAATCCTTACAATTCAAATTTAGTTTTACAGATTCTGCTTGGTTTGTGCTCGCATCCTGCTTTGTGTATGGCGCCCCATGTTTGACACAGAATTTAAAATAAAAGAAGAGAGAGGCAGCGAGGAGGGTGAGCAGATGACACTCGTTTACAGCAGCATTTCTTCACTAAGCCCCCCCCAAACCAGGACTTTACTCTCTTCAAGACTCATTTCTCGCCCTTCCTTCACTGCCGTCTCTTTCTTCGATCTCTCCTCCTGCTTTGTCACTGGACCATCTGTGTTGTGACGCATCCAGAGGCAACCAGCCCAGCGCTCTGCCAATCAGGTCATTTACCAAATCTCAATTGACTGCTGCTCCAGTTTCCATGGAGAAGAAACAACCAGCAGGAGGGCAGCGAGGCGAAAATCAATGATTCCCCTCGAGCCTGGCTCGGGGCCAATTCCGGACCTGAGATTTGACGCATAAGAAGAACAAAGCTGGAGTGGATGTTGTTGTCTCAGGATTTTACAGCAGAAGAGAGAATTGTGGGCAAGGTGGTCAGGGAGAGATGGGGTTTTTTTTTCCCTCTTACCATGAAAAATATGGAAATTCTGTACATGCCTTGTCCAGCCTCAGCTCAGGCTGTGTGACAACATCGTCCTTTGAGGTTTGTGTGGAACAGAGTGTGAGCGCAGTGAAGAGAAGCAGGCTGCAGAGGTAACAAACTGCAGCCGCTTTCTATTCTGAGACATGAAACCAGGACAGCCAAGGAGACAGTGATCAGGCCCCTGCTGATGCTCCACTAAAGGGCTTCAACACAATGCCTGCACACCACCAGCAGGCTCACCTGAACATACCTTCCATTGGCATAAACAACACCGGCATGCATGCACAAGATGAGCAAACGTACTCTATGCCTATCCACATGTAAACACAAAGGGGCGAGGATATGGCTGCCACCTGTTGGTGATCCTGCTAAAGTTCACCCAGTCACCTTGCCGTTTCCCTCCGCGATGCTGCAGCAGACTCATTTATCCTCTCTGCTGCTGGCGGATGCTCTCTTTCACCCGAGCATGACTCATACCTATTGAGCCTAATGCTATACCGAGGCTTAGCCACAGTCCATCTATTGTAAAGCTCAAATGAATTACACGCAATTCAGCAAAAAAACAACAGGTTTATGTACAGAGTAAGAGCTGCAAACTCAATCCAGCAATGTGATACAGCTAAAACAATCCTGTCAGTCTATTGTTCTATTATCAGCTATATTCATGCAATTATTCCAGGGACTCACACCTGGAGGAGCAGCAGGCACGGAGGGGGAAAAAAAGAAACATCTACAGTCAAATCTACATTTTTGCAGACTTCCATCAAAAGAAAACTTTGATTAAATTATTTGGGAAACCAAATCTAAACATGATGAAGACCACGAGGAGCAGTTGTCAGCTAAAAAAAAAAAGCTTGTGAGTGGATCTTTGATGCTCAAATCTATTTTGAATTTTTTTGCATTCGGCTGATGACATCATGCAGAATGGTATTAAAAGAGGCTCAAGCTTTAACCAGACGGACATAATAACTTGTGAAATGTGGTGTAACCTGCAACAGAAAAGCACTTATTCATGACTGTCCAGATGTTCCAATTAACGAATGCAGTGTGAAGATGGGTCCTTTGGCCTTATCCCAGATGTTAACGGATTTACCCACACTTGAGTTTGTGTCAATCCCACACATTATTAGAGAATGCGCATGAGGAATACATCTGGTTTGCACAGATGTAAAAAACAAACTTCGGGACGTCATAGGGGGAAATGCTGTTTGTCCGAAATACTCAATAGCTCACACAGTATACTCTCTCTCTCTCTCTCTCTCTCTCTCTCACACACACACACACACACACACACAATACTCGCATCTCACTGCTGCCGCTCTTCCCTCCTGTTGCCACAGCAACGCAGCACTCGTCTCCGTGTCTCAGTGACAGCACATGCTCCCATTAAAGAAACATCCGAGAACAGCAGAGCAACAACGCACTCACACATGCCGTCATCTACTGTACGACTCGCATGCAAATCAAGGATGCAGGTTGATCTCTCACACTCTCTCTCTCACACACACACACACACACACACACCATCCAAGTTGAACCCCTTGAGATGATGATAATGAATAATTAATGATAATGGATGACGCTAACATGCCCCATACAAAAAAGAAACGGAATACAAATAATGGGCAAATACAGCTCTTTGTTCTAAGTAACACATGGAACAACCTTTATATCTGCTCCTTCATAGTCACCAAGCTCATTCAGTATCTTTGCTCTCAAGTAAAAATCCAAACTAAAAGATAAGATCACACACACACACACACACACACCCTGTACAGATGACATTAAATTGAAATGTGTCCATACCTCACAGTTGCGTCCGGTGAAGCCCTGTCTGCACGTACAGGTGTACTCCCAGGTGTCCTCTGGCCTGCCAGTGGATGGCAGAGCCAGGCAGAACCCCCCGTTGAGGCAGGGTCTCCCCTCGCAGGGGTCCGGACGAGGTGCCGCCTGGGTCGGGGTGGGCTCGGCTGGGGCCGGGGTGTCCGGGGCCAGCTGGAAGGCAGAGGGGATGGCCCCGATGCTGCTGCTGCTGCTGCTGCCACTCAGGAGCAGGAGGAGGAGAAGCAGGGGGGCCGTGAAGCGCTGTGCGATCTGCGTGGGACGGCAGCAGGGGACTGCTGGCACCCTGCACACACTCATCCTCATACTCTGGTTTCTTCCCTTCTTCTTTTTGTTGTTGTCTCCCCTTTCCGCAGAGCTAAAGCAGCTGCCGTTCATGCAGCGGCTGAGAGGTGTGTGTGTGTGAGAGAGAGAGAGAGAGAGAGAGAGAGAGAGAAAGAGAGAGAGAGAGGAGGCGGAGGCTGGTATAGGATGTGGAGCATCAGCTGTGCGCAGGCAGAATGACTGAGAGCAGACTGGCTGTTGGTGTGGAGGCTGAGGGAGAGAGAAGGTGGGGATGCAAATAGAGAAGGGGAGGGCTCTCGGCTCTATTCTGTCGCCGAGTCACAGTGACGAAGATAGCTGACGACACTACCCCCCCACTCTCTTTCCTGGCTTCTGCATGAGAGTAGCAGGGGAGCTCTGCACCCTCCTCATTTAGAGTCTCATCATCCATAACCTCTCCTTGGAGCCGGTCTTTGAAGGTGGGAGGGAGGAGGCTGTAGTTGGGGAAGACGGAGGAGGAGGAGGAGGTGGTGTTGGTGGATGAAATCTTTATCAGCTTCGCCATAAGATTAGCTGCTTTTCAGCAATAACAGGAGATGATGCACTCCAAGTGTGACAATAGCAGAATGATGCTCAAGGCGGTTCAAAGTAAAAATGTCCAAAATCCTTCATAAAACAATTCCCATAACAGCAGGGAACTATGACGTGATGACCAAGGTGGAGAGAGAACATCTTCACATAGAAGTTGAAAGTAGCAGACATGTTGATATATTTTCCAGAGGTTTTTATGGGTATAAATTCAGGACAAAGACATGCTTTAGGTTGTTGGTTAAGTCATAATATGAACTCTGTTTTGGGGTGGATTTTCCCTCAAATCCCTAATCTGATGCAATGCTTCGTTGAACTTTACAAAAGGGGCAGTCCACCAATTTTACATATTAAATCTATAGTCACTAGTACCAGTAATAGTTTGAGACAAGTGGCATGACTTGAGTTATCTGGGGATTACAAATTTAGAACAGAATCAACTCAGGTTTGGGTTGTGGAGATTGAAAGACTCAAGGCAGGGAGTCTGAGAAGAGATGCTCCAGAGTTGCACTGTGAGGTACTGAATGGGATCCAGCAGTTTCTAAGCTTTATTTAAAGTGTAGGTTTGCAAAAGTCTTTCTTGAACCGATGGAAGACACCCACTTGATTTCATTAACACAAGACTACTGAAGGCTGGTATACATTTTCAATAAACTTTTTTTTTTTTTTTTTGCTCAAAACTTGATTCCGTCACTCATCTCTCATACAAACATGTTAAGACACGATCTCTTAACGAACATTAACATGGGGATTATTACAGCAGATAAAAACTGTAATGTACACACCAGCATCAGGCTATTGAAACACTGGGAGCCTATCCTTTGAACAAGGGACTAAACAGCATATTTGTTTCTCAAAAGTCCCCCAACTTTATGGAAGTGCTGCATTAAATCAATGGCGTGCCCCTTAAGTTGTTTTAATATAGAAAGCTTACTAATTATATAAGACTAAGAGACAACAAAAAAGGTGAATACTGATCAACTTAACCTGCACTTCCAACATAAACGTCCTTACATTCTCTTCGATAAGAAGCAGAAGTCTCATCAGGCCCTGACCTTTCTCCAGACTCTCAAAGGTGAATGTTTGATTTACAACCTCAATTTATTCCGTTTAAGGAGTTGCATGTTTCAGTAAGATCAATATAAAGCCCTGGTGGTTGTTAATGAGACGTCGGCCTCAACTTTTCACCATTTACATAATGAGTCCTCCCAAGATGCAATGAATCTGTCACCTTACACCACTGCAGCCAGCTCACTGAAGCTCACGGTGCTGCAGCAGACTGCTAACTCTCCGAGTCTCATGCTGGTTCACACACACTTTAGTCTAGAGGAAATTATAAATTATAGTCTTAGCGTTTCCATTTGGCTCGTCACAAGTTCGCGATAAAGTTGAATATTCCATTCGAAATGGATGAATCACTTTGTAGTCAGTTATTTCAACACCTACACACATGTTATGCAATTTTAAATCCAAGGCTAAGCTTTCTGTTGTTTCAGAGTTTGGGAACACAGAGGTGGTAACGATGCACCTTAGAGGCCGAGTTTAAACCCTGCTGAGACCTAAAGGGCAACATTCCAGGTAAGTCGAAATAAATCACCTTCGTCACCTTCTCCCATGGCCACTCCCCTCATCCTGTCCAGCTCAGGAACAGAGTGCATCGAGATTTGCCCGAATTATCGTTAACACTTTAATGACCAGCTTTACTGAAGACTGTCCAGTATCTAAAAAGTTCAACCAGCTGTGAAGGATTCATTAGAGCGACACGGTGCAGCGGTGGATAAATAAAAGAACAAAGATGAGTCAAACAGTTACTTTATTTATGTTCAGGTAAAAACATGAACCTGATGCAGTAAATTATTGCAGATCTTAGAAACCAGCACATGAACGATTGGGCCAGGAGAACATACAGTGGCGCCCTCCCCTGGCCACTGACTGCAGGTGCACACCACAGTTTGTTCCAAGCCAGCAGTGCAAAGAAAATAATAATTATCAACTACAGCAAGAAATAAAGACAATATAGAAAATTAAAAAAAAAAAAAAAAAAAAAAAAAGGGGTAAAGCAGACATTCGCACCTCAAACAGGGTGTGAAACTGCATATAAACTTTATTCTGTAAATGAACTTGAAACGCTATCTGGCCATGAAACAATAAAATGAGACCAGCCAAATATTTTTTTGCCCAGCTACATTATGTGTTGAGGGTTGCTCAGAGCTTGGTCTACCAAGATAACCCTACACATCCGGTAGGGCCCAACAGAAAGACACTAACTCTATCAAAATAAGAGCAAAACAAAATTTCAACACATTGGTTACAACTCGTCATTTGAGCTGAAGCGCTCTATTATAAAGGAGGCCAGAACACAATCTCAACATGGGGAGAGGGGAGAGAAAGAAAAAGATAATATACGCTCATCACTACCCGCATTCAACCAACGGCAACTCTCCTTTTTCCACAACTTGAAGCAAACACACGGGGGGATGGAAAGCCGAAACAAAATGCAACACACAAACTGGGGTCAATATAATACAGAACAGAATGCGAACAGACGAACTGAGAGGAAGAGACATGAGAACAAAGAGCTATTCTATCAAATGTGTAGAATGAGCAAAGTCTGCAAATTTGTCTGTACAAATGATCTTTGGAGCTAAAGTAAACCTAGCTTGCTCGATGGATCTCCACCCCCCCCCCCGCCCTCCCCTCCCTGACGTCCAGTGACGTTGTCCCCCCCTCTGGAGAGGAGACATCCTTTTTTTTTTTTTTTTGTTTTTTTTTTAAATATCACATAGCAATGCAATTTAAAATGTCACCCAGATGTTTTTTTAACATTACTCAACTACTGATATAAGTTTTACTCTCTCTCTTTTTTATATTTTAAGTTCTGTGAGTCATGGAACACTTTTCCACTTTCTTTTTTTGATGGTTTTTTTGAGAGACCGGGGGCAGCAAATATATATTTAAAGTCTTAATTTTTCTGCAAGCTGCTTTCTCTAACAAGAAGGCTGTACATGTAGCCTTGATGTATGTGGTTACAAAAAACTAAGAAGGAAGTCGTGATTTCATCAGTCGCTGTAGAAGGCATTTGAATGTGAGATGTGGAGCGATCAGGACAGGTGGAAAGACTGCTGGCCCTCACGGGCCGCAATCAACAGTTTCTCTCGCATTATGTCTATGCTGGAGTAGTCAGGCAGCTTCAGGTAGTTGACACAGGTCATGACAGAAGGGAGGAAGTCATCCGGGTTCTCTGTTGACTCGAATGTCTTCCTCACAATTGTCAGAGGGGGATTCAGGCTCCGGAAACCTGAGACACAAGAGCCAGATGTCGGGCAAAGTTAGAGTAGAGACATGAGGAGAGCTAGGTAACGTTAGCCGTTAGCAGCACAGTCATTGGCTAAATAACGGAGCTAACAATGAACTTAATCAGACATGTAGGCCTATTGCATCGTCAGTAATTCCCATGCTTGCTACTCAAAGTAATCACAGTGACAGAGTCCCTCTCTAACACAGTCCTGCTTATAACGGAGCTAACAGCAAACATTAACAGAGGTTGAATTTAGTTACATTATGGTGCGTTCAGGCTCCAAACAGTAAGAATTTGTATTGGTTGAAGGCAAAGTACAGCGATATCATGAGGCATTCAAATGTAATCTTATAAAATGTAGTTTTGGTTAAGTGTTTTCATGCAAATAAAACCTATACATGACAAAAAAAAAAAATCAAAATATCATCCTTTTACTTTATTGTGTCTAATTGTCCAAATCCTTTTTGATTTGATTTATTTTTAAGTAGGCCTACATTTTCCATTTCCAACAAGTCAGATTTGGCTATCGGGCAAGTAGTAGAACTCCTCAACTACTTGTCAAAAGGCTGAAAAAGCTTAATGTCAAGTGTTTGTGAGGCGACTCACCACCAACAGGCAGTCTGGGGCTTCCTGTGACAAACTGCAGAAAGAGTCTCTGCTGCTCAGCATCAAAGCTGCTCAGCACGTCGAACAGGAACCGTACGGCACGGCTGCAAAAACACGGGAGGAAACACACGTCAAGCATTTGTCTCGAGACAAAAGTTACTTTGACAGACAGTCTCCACCCGTATCTAATGGTTCTCCATTATAAATAAAGAGCTTGGTCTCACCTGTCATGTGTGTAGCCGTGGTCCGGTCGACAGCACTCCATCAACGTCTTGACGTCCCACGTCTCTGATTTACTGCCGCACAGCAACTGGTCGAGCTACAAGAGGAGAGACAATGAAGGAACGTGTGGACCAACTTATATTTCTATTGACTTTTGCGTGATTGGTCAAGAGTTGATGTAGCTGTAAATGACTGAATCATATTGTCAGTTGCGATGATGGACTGAGATGAAATGTGCCTACCTCCTCTGGATAGAAATACTGCAGGTGATGCAGGGGGAAGACTGATTCAAAGCCTTCCCTAAATGACTCAAACTGTCTAGACACTCCTTCATTTAGAGTCCAGTACACCACCAGCTGGAGGGAGAGAGGCGAAAACCGGAAAAGATAAGCCTTAAGAGAAACAATACCAAGACGGACAAAAAGTATAAAACAGTGACTGTTTGCAAGAAAAGACTTCCACATACCCTGAGGTACTCCTCCAGGTTGTAGATTGTGACCGGAAAGTCTTTGCCGCCCTTTTTCAGCTCAATGTTCGGGAATCCTGGAAGAGTGAAGTCCAAACTCAGGTCTTCCACTGAGCAGCCGTTCATGTTCAGGCTCTCCAGGGCCTGCTGTAGGGTCTCCCTCGTCTGTTGCACACAAACAAAGAGAGAAAAATATTGTATCTCAGGACTGCAATGAGACCAATGACAGAATTTTAGATGCTTTCATGAAAACTGCATGAAGTCCTCTGTGCCGTGCTTCACCTGTGATCGGTCCTGTTCCAACCTCTTCTTCTGGCGGATAATATCCTCCAAGTGCTGGATGGACTTCGCCACACCGGGGTCAATGTTCACCAGGTCATGGGAGCTGATGGACACCTCGTGCCGGAGCATCCACTTATAAAACGGCAGCCCCAGAGGCAGGTCCAGCTAGGAGAAGGAGCGAGAAAGTGGTTCAGAAAGTCAATTCAAATGAAAACGTGCATGAAAATGTTTCCAATGCTGAAAGATATATTAGGACCAATATTTCAAATAACAATGTATCCGACTGCCAGCAGACACCTTGATTATGCCTGAAAGCTTGACTGCAACGGATCTAAATAAGATCAATTTACTGCTGGATTTAAGAAACATAGAACAGAAAATAGAGGTGCTTACCAATCTGAAGTCCATGATGGCTTTGGCCATCAGCTTTCCTAAGAAGCGGAACTTCATTTTGATTTTGGCTATGTGTGCTGGTTTGGTTGTCCTGCCGAAGGGAACAGCAAACAGTCCTTTGGAGCTGAACATGTATTTAGTTCCCTCTTGGCTTCCTGTTGGGGCAGAGACACAAGTATGGTCAGAGTAAAATCACTATATTCATAAAAATATACACTTGCACCAAAGCAGTTAAATCTACAGTTAGTGCAATCATATTTAGAGTGAAATACCACAAATGTCTGACCAATCACACACAAGATGTGTGTACAAAGAGCTCTTCATTTAGAATAAGTACATTCCACTGTGGCCGTGTCTCACGTTGCGAGTGAAAAGTAAAAGCTAACACTAACACGCTTTCATCATATTCTCGGTGAGTCTGATGGTTCGTACCCTTAGGATTGGCCAGTGTGACCTCTTCGCCCCTCCACAGGCCGAGATCAGCCCGCTGGAGCTCCTGAGACACCAGAGCGTAGAACTCCAGAGTGGGGCCAAGACCTGTGCCGACCTGGAGGAAGAGTAAAAGATTAGAATCACTTCTATAAAAACCAAATAAATAGAAGCATTTTATTGCACCAAAGTGCAAGTCATCATCCGGTTTTAATATAACAGATACCTCGTTCTCATATTGGATCTCCAACATAGCCCTGGAGCTGCCCAGGTCCTGCATAACAGACTCTGCCTGTTTCAGCAGCTCGTCGCGGTTTATCGTCCTCTGAACACAAGACGAGGGAGGAAAGAAATTAAGTTTAAGAGCCGTCCTTAAAAATAGGTACCAAAATGTTAACATTTCAAAAAGAAAAAGATCCAAACAATCATAAAAAGGCCATTTAGATACAGAGACACACTGTGTACAATAGATGGCTTCCAGTACAACTGTTCAATAGAACACAAAACATTGTACCTTCTTCCTGTCGAGACGCGGTGCAACTCTGCTGTCCTGAGAATCTGATTGGTTGATCTCAGGGTTTGTGTCCAGTAAGCGCTGCATGGCTCTGTCGCGATCGAAGGCAGTTACATAAAACAACATCTGCCGGGTGTCAAAAGGGAAGAAGAACGGACTGTAGAGAGAGTGAGAGAGAATGTTTGTTAGAACCAAGTCATTTTAGCCAACAATCAACACCAATATTAACTCTGTAGCCAAGAACACAGGTGACAGATAAAACTCCAACTCCTCCTTTTGGTCTTAAGAATGAAACATTTACCAGGTCTTTCCGAGCTCAATGAGCCAAGTCGGGATGTTCCCAGTCATGATGACCAGCGGGTCTTGCAGCTGACGGTTAGCTTTGGCGGTCAGCTTACTGTTGATGAACTCACTGGTCGCCATGATTTCCTTACACACAGCATTCTGCAAAACAACCAGAAATATTACATATCTTCATGTTAGTTCCACACACACGCACAACAAAGTGACTACAAGTCACTGCCTTCCTCGTGTGATTCTCCAGGACAGAGACTTACGTCGTACAAGTAGAACCAGTATCTACTGATGGAGTGCAGGACCCTCAGCAGCAGGTTGACCTCTAAAGAGGGGTCATCAAAGGTTATGGTCTCTGGAGGCTCCGAAGTGAGGTACGTCTCTAAGGGGTTGACAACACTGGGACACACGCCATCTGGAAGAGACAGGAATTAACAGTAGTGACGATTCAGACAAACGATCAGAAGCTGTGTGATCAAAACATGCGCTTCCTTCACGATGAGATAGTTAGGCTCCCACCATGCCACAGCTCATCCTGCTTCTTGGCGTTGCGAGGCGAGGTTTTGGTGGGAGCAGTCTGTGCTCGACCCCTCTTTCCACCGACAGCGTCTTTGCTGCCGTCCTCATCCTCTCTCACGGGCTTATACCTGTCAGGAAGTAAGAAGGGACGTTATGTCTCCGAGCGCTTTGGCGAGCATGTGACACGACTCTCGGTATACGAACATGTCAAGGAGGAAACGCACTGAGGCCAATAAGCATTTGCAATTCCAACTGTTGGCGAGTATGTGTGTCAATCACCTACTGTGTACTCCCCACTGCGCTGTAGAGTGCATTTCAAAACTTTGTCAAATAAATCTGCATGGCGAGACACCACTAGCGTAAATGATGAGATACATCGTTTATATTTCTCTGACCCTTCAAGGACTGGCTAATGACATTCAGAAAACAAAAAAACAGTGCTCTTCTGTTTTAAAAGTGGCGGTGAAGGTTAAGAAAGTTGGAAGATGCAAAACAGACAAATTTAGAGGCAGAAGCCCTCTGCAAGAAAAAAACAAAAGAAGCATTTTACCATATTGTGTGCGTTTTGGTCCAGATGCCAGCTCGCCCAAGTGGATTCGCCTCATCGTCCGTCGACTCCCTTTCTTCCTCTGCTTGAAGACTGTACTGCCGTACAGCCTGGTACACGGTCATGTTGTACGGCAGCAGGTGGTCACCGATGTAGAACTGTAGTCTGTGACGCACACTCCCAGAGTTCAGGAACTGCGCCGCCTGTGGTAACCGATGAATAACATATATGGTTTATTGATAATACTGAAGTGGTTGCAGGACTTAGCTGTCAATAGCATTCAGGGTGTATGATTGAAAAATGTGGCTTATTTGGCATTAACGGTATCACGTACCAGGGATTCATCGATTTCATCATCTGAACCGTCGTCATCGCTGTCTTCATCCTCTTCTCTGATTCGGCCGTAACCTGTACAAACAAGATTTCCAGTTATCAACCCAGCTAAAGAAACACTTTATGTAACACTGAATGAAAACGTTTTGGGCATTTGGAGAATGTGGAGGAAAAACAGGTGCTGTAGGAGGATCCCCGGTTGATGCTGTATCACAGGAGGCACATGGTAATCTACTACAGTCCCTCACCTCTCACAACGAGATATCTCTCAATGGCTTGCACCAGGGCCAGGGGGTCTATCTTCACAGGGCCGCCTTTCCACTGCTTAACATTAGTGCAATCTGGGTGTCTCTGCAGCTGACACTTCAGCTGATGTGTGTTGAAGAACTTCAGTGCCTGAGAGCCCCTGGAAAGATGCATTTGGAAACAGGTTTTAAACGTATATCAAACCATACAGTTTCATAACCTATCAAACGTGTTTTTAATATAAAGTTATTTTGATCAAAACATTAAAAAAATAAAGCCACAGACCTGCTGCCATTGCCGTTGCCACTGGGGAAATCGTGCACTTTGACAGGGAACTGCTCCATTTGGCTCAGGCAGCTGTTCATTTTGTGCACCAGTGCCAGGTACGGGCCATTCTCGGTCGGGTCCAGACGACCTACGGTCTCCGTTCCTTGAACCTGCAACCCAAACGAGAGACGAACAAAATCAAATTCTGAATATCTAGACTGCAAAAGTCATGAAATTCTTTAAAATGTATTCTAGTTTCTCACCGGACAGCTAGCGAACACGTGGAGGAACCTCTTGAGCCGCACATCGCGGCTCAGCAAGTCCCTGTCAGTGTTGGAGGTCAGGTAGACCAGGAGCTGCTTCACCAGCCCGCTGTGCTGGATCTCAAAAGACGACACGTCAGATTCTGAGACAATACTGGAGATCTCCACCAGGCACTCCAAACCACCGTCAACCTGGGAAACGGGAACAAAACACATCATCAGATTTCAATTTCAACTTAAAGGACAACATCTAAAACAACCATGCATATCCTTAAGTTTGTAGTGAATGTTATCTTATGCATGGATGCGTTACCTGCAGGTTGAGCTGCTCAGTGGCTGTGCAAAGTCTCTGGAGTACATTCAGTGCAGGGTTGCTGCCATCCACATTTTCAGAATTGAAGTAGCGCTCCACAAACTTACTCGCCTGTTCCTTGATCCAGGCTTTTATTTTGTCTCTACAAAACCCAAAAACAATTCACCGATTACATACAGTAAACGCATATTACCCTCATAATCACTGGCACTTGACATTACAAGAAAAAGAGCACAAATTGAATAACACCGGAGTGGAAACTCTCAACATCGTACCGGTTATTAGAAATTGAGTCCTTGGGCGGTGCCCTTGCCAGGCCACTCACTCCCGCTGTGCGTGAGGGCTCAGAGTTGGCATTGTTGGTCTGGGCTCCCAGCTTGCCCCAGGTCTTGGGATTAAGACTGGCCAAAAAGGATGATTTGGGTGACTGAGTACTGGTAGGGCTCTTGGCTGTAAAGAACCCAAAAGGTAGATTAGGAGGGTTATCCATGGGTTAAAAATATATCAAAGTCGACAAAATAGTATTTAAAAAGCACCTAGTGGGGATGTTTAAACATCACACATACACAGGGACAGTAACACTTTAACTCACCCTGATTGTCGACTTTATCATCATCTCTTGGGGGAGAGTACTTGGGCCTCCTGGGCCCTCTTTTAGGAAGCCGTTTCCTCTTCAGGACATCACTTAACCGCCTTGATGGAGGAGAAAGTAATTACTATAACGCTCTTGGAGAGACATCAGTACATATTGAGCATATCAGACATTTGTGTACTTATTAAGCAATGCACGTCATTTACTATATTCAAGTGAACGTGTGGAGCTAATTGTCAGGCAATAAAACTGTTTAAAAACTGTTTTTGGGTGATTCAACACAGGATGCAAATGCATGTTGTGTTAATGAGGATAGTTTCCAGTGTGGACACTAGCACCGTAGCCTGTACTAGAAACACATTTTTTTAAATAAGTCTGTAAACCGGCAAACCGAAGCCACACACTCACCCCTGTGGGCTGAGGTCCAGTGAGTCGTCCATGCTGTGCTGGAAGCTGGGTGAGCCCAGATCAGGAGTTGCATTGTTCGCAGATGTGGTGGATGCAGTGCTGATGGTGGTGGTGCACAAACTGGCAGTACTACTAGGGCAAGCCTTTGGGGGACTAGTGACGAGAAAGCTCTCAGTTTCTGACAGGTTCTTCACCTGGTGCATCACACCTGGGAGAGAAAGCAGAGGGACAGAAATTGTATAAATCCTTCAAAACAATAGCACAATACACAGCAACACAGTGTTAGCAACTCCATCCTAGCCTTAGGATGGAGTTATAGCAGCGGAGGTGAGTCTTCTGCACC
Source organism: Anarrhichthys ocellatus (assembly GCF_004355925.1). Classification (NCBI taxonomy): domain Eukaryota; kingdom Metazoa; phylum Chordata; class Actinopteri; order Perciformes; family Anarhichadidae; genus Anarrhichthys; species Anarrhichthys ocellatus. The sequence continues at coordinate 5,958,446 of NW_022280054.1, read as the reverse complement.
TTCAAAGCGTGTTTGTCATGTATCTGTAACTGTCACGTAAAGGATTTGAGTTTTTCCATTGGATTATACGCTACCTTCTCTTCTAAAGTAGACACTGAAGACATCCGGCAGCTTCTGCATGAGGATGTCAGCCATCTGAAGAGAACCCACTACAATCTTCAGGTCCTGGCTGGATAGCATGGAGGCAATGTGACTGTAGAAATAAATAAAAAAATTGATTAAAGTCACGTTACTTTCAACTCAAAGACTTACACCACTAATTCCCTAGTGCCTTAGAAATACTACAAGGTTATTAACTTTTTAAGGCAACCCTCTGAGCTGGTTTTAATGTCAATGTTAACAGTAATCCACCAGTGAACGGATACCTGGACACAGCATGGTTCCTCAGCACATCCTTCAGCAGCTCTGCGTCAGCAAAGTAGATGATCCTGAGGATTGCTCTAAGGCACTTGTGTCTGACAGCAGGGCCGGCCGACGAGCTGTACACCTCATACAAGACCCCGAACAGGGTTTTGATGAAGCACTTTGCCAGCTCAGGGTCGTCCTTCATTAACTGGGCTCGTGCATCCTCTCGACGAACCTCCTGGTGACTCCCTGGAGAAAGACAGCGAACAGGTCAGGCTCATCTCCACCACACAGAATTTGGTGACACAATTCCACTGACTTGCACGCAGTAAATGTATGGTGATTTACCTGATCAGAAAATCACAACTAATTACTGTAATTAACAATTCATTCGCTTTTCCACTTTTTTTTTGCCATGAAACCGAGTCACTGTTGTGACTCCAAGTCGATTACAGTCGCCATCGTACTCAGTAGAGCAGGCTACAAAACATTCAAGACATCGGGCCCCGACGGTGAGCGTCTCTGGTTCCTCTTATGTTATCACATAATGCTATGCACTGTCATCTTCACACAAATGGTATTTGAAAAGGTCTGTATTACCTGTGTTAGGGTTGGCAAGAGGATTGGGTTTCCTCTGGATACCACGTGCTGTTCCTGTGTCTTCATTAATCTGCTGCATAGAGTTAAAGTCAATTGTGTACACACGGCCCAGGGTTGACAAGCTGATCTCATCCTCCCCGTTCTGGTGTGCTGTCTGCAGGGCAAGATAATCACCACCCAACATCAGTTTTCCATACGGGGAAGCCCCAAATATTTGTGTGTGTGTAAATGTATTGAGAGAGGATGACGCACTGTAAATAAGACTGGATGTTGTCAAGTACTGTGATGCAATATTTTAATTGATTAAATCCATTATTCATCAGTCAGATAATTAACTTGTAGTGTGACGAGGTCCAGAATGACCAACCAAAAATACTGATGATTGAAATACAACATATCACGATGTATATCTCCAGCTATTATGATTTCAGATCATTAATACAGAAAGTGGGTGATGCACTCATACCTCAATGATGCGGCTGTCAATGCGGTTGTAAGGGTGCCACAGTCCACGGTCATCCCTCCACTGCCAGATCGCTCCCTCTGTCGTCTGGGCGCTGCCCTTCTTCAGCATCACATCGACCGCAAAGATGCCCTCTCTGGGCAGGCAGGGCATCAGCTCGCTGGAAGAAGAAGAAGAGCTGTTTGAGAAGGCTACGACATTTGATCTAATTCAGTTTAACCATCATGCAAATTGCAATATTTTTGCCGTATTTCCCTGCATGATCTCAACCCATAACATGCTGAAAGGAAGTCCGGCTAATGGATGTTACCATATCAGTGAGGTCAGTTCATACAGCTCCTGGGGGCTCCGGGGTACCAGCTCGATTTGTTCCTGGCAGCTGCCGTTTGATGCACCACACAACAGGAAACGCAGAGTTTCTGCGATGTCTGTGAGAAAAAGTTAACACAAAAACATTTCTGTTACCTGCCCCGTTGCACCTTTAACACGTAATATTCTTTCACTTCTCCTAAAGGCAGTTGAGACTGAATGCTAAGCTAATTTTAGAGCTAATGAGATGCGAGTTGATGTGAACCGACGTGAATACGGTCTAGAAGGTTAAAATGGAGGCAAAGATTTATCTGCTCAAGTTGAAAATGTTTTGAGGTGCAGTATAGCATGTGCACCTGCACACACAAATACAGGTCAGTTGATAAGTGTCAGCTAGCTACAAGCTATATTTTGTACTGTCATGGATCCTCATCACAAACCGCACGTTTTCCTGAAATATGGTACAAAATGCATTTTACTAAGATTGTGAAGGTGTCAAATGCGTTCGCTCATAAACAGTAACACAACTAATCAGTGTACGTTTACTTTCTGACTTCGTAAGGGTCAGGGCATCTATAATGTGAATAGTTCACTAAAGCTTCAAAACCAATTAATAAGAGGCAGTTATTAAGTAAATAGAGTTGTACTTGTACAGCGCTTTTACAGCATTTAACTGCAAAAGCGCTGCAAAAGTGAATGACGTGCATTTTACTGCACGTCATTCACATGTTGTAGGGGCTACCTTGCAAGGTACATGCCCATCAGACGAACATTCACACACCACAGGCACAGAGGGGCAATCTGGGGTTAAGTGTCTTGCCCAAGGACACATCGACACGGACTAGCGGAGTCGGGGATCGAACTGCCGATCTTCTGATGAAGGACAGTCTAATTTCCCTTTAGGGAGAATGGGACACAACCAAATTGACGCTCAAGTGTTGATTGGATTGCTATAACACACAAAAGGGGTTAGAACCACTTGTGATTGTTCAGTTTGTTCATTGATCGACAGCGAGATCAACCTGACCGTGAGAGGGACATTAGTGTTCCATCGGCACTTTTAGGGTCTTTAATAACTATTTTGATAATTACCTGTGTTTGATAAGACAATGGGGGCTAAGTAACGGTTAGCATAATTAAGTGGGCGTTACATTTTTAATATTTTGAAACATGGACTAAAAACAGTTTCCTTTGCTATTCCACACTTCCTTTTCCCCCCCTGCAAAATATTTATCAGGCTGCACCAGCTAGTAACTATCTCATTCATTAAGTATAAGTGTCGTGAGTACATACAGTACCATCCATCCATCCATCCATTTTCCACCGCTTATCCGGGGTCGGGTCGCGGTGGCAGCAGGTCAAGCAGGCCGACCCAGACCTCCCTCTCACCGGCAACATGTTCCAGCTCATTCTGGGGGATCCCGAGGCGTTCCCAGGCCAGCTGGGAGATGTAATCCCTCCAGCGTGTTCTGGGTCTTCCCCGGGGTCTCTTCCCAGTTGGACGTGCCTGGAAAACCTCCAGTGGGGGGCGTCCAGGAGGCATCCTAATTAGATGCCCGAACCACCTCAGCTGACTCCTTTCGACGCGAAGGAGTAGCGGCTCTACTCCAAGCTCCCTCCTGATGACCGAGCTTCCTTACCCTATCTCTAACTTTGAGCCCGGCCACCCTACGGAGGAAACTCATTTCGGCCGCTTGTAGCCGTGACCTTGTCCTTTCGGTCACGACCCAGAGTTCGTGACCATAGGTGAGGGTAGGAACGTAGACCGAGTGGTAAATTGAGAGCTTTGCCTTCCGGCTCAGCTCCCTCTTCACCAAGACGGTCCGGTGCAGGGCCTGCTTTACTGCTGCAGCCGCACCGATCCGCCTGTCGATCTCCCGCTCCATCTTACCCTCACTCGTGAACAAGACCCCGAGATACTTGAACTCCTTCGCTTGAGGTAGGCACTCCGTCCCCACCTGGAGGGAGCAATCCACCGGTTTCCGGCAGAGAACCATGGCCTCAGATTTGGAGGTGCTAACTCTCATCCCCGCCGCTTCACACTCGGCTGCAAACCGCCCCAGTGAATGCTGGAGGTCACGATCCGAGGAGGCTAACAGGACCACATCATCTGCAAATAGCAGAGAAGCGATCCCGAGACCCCCGAGACTGACGTTCTCCACCCCCAGGCTGCGCCTAGATATCCTGTCCATGAAAATCACGAACAGGACCGGTGACAAAGGGCAGCCCTGGCGGAGGCCAACACCCACCGGGAACGTGTCTGACTTATTGCCGTACCAATGTATAAAAATATGCATGACAGCATAAGTGAGTGGCAAGGTGTGTGTTACTCACTCTGTTTCATAAGCTGGACTGCCAGGCAGGGGCAGTTGGAGCACATCAAGGAAAACATGCGCACAACCATGATAAACATCCCCGAGCTGAGCACCGGAGGGGTCACTACCAGCAGCTGCTGAATGTTGGTCAACAGGTCCCGTGACGCCACCTCCTGCAGCAGGTTCTGTCGATTGAAACACACATGCGCATGAGCGGTGGAGTTGGATGGCAAATGGAGGAGATAACACAGGAATGGCAAACACAAAAACAGCAAACGTGGTGTTAAGCCTTAAAAACCATTGAGGCACAAACCTCCTCATGTTGAAAGTTGTCCACCAGTCTGGCGAAACAGAGGCAAGTGCTTTCGACAGATTTTTTATCCTGAAAGAGAGGTTAGTGAAAATAGCTATTAGTAAATCAGGTTACACTGAAACAAATGACTGAAGAACAATTTAAAGAACAATGTATTGAGGATATGATACAGGGGAGGAATAAACGGTAGCAAAGCTACATTTTTGAGTTAAAATGATTAATTTCCTAATGATTGACCAACACACTATACCAGTAGTACGACTTCTCTAAAAAAACACTTTAAGTGCAACACTTTGCATACAGTTATATATTAGAAAAGCATATTTTTCTCTGTTTTTTCAGCTTGTCGTACAACTAGACGCAGTTTTAACTTCTTTTGCACAGAAAACACTAAATATGGATGAAAATTGAGAAATTGAATAACGCACCTGGTGTGTGAGTCTCTGAGTCAACAGCGGCAGAGAATCCGCAACAAATTGGAACTCATCTGGCGTGATGCTCTGGCAGCAGTTGGCTGCGATGGCCAAAGCATTCCTCTGAGCATTGATGCTGAAGAACTCCAGGTAGAGGAGGCAGTCAGCGAGCCCACCCTGCAGGGGAAGAAATAACATGGTTGCTGTATATAATTGTGGCAAACAGAGATGGGATGTTTTCAGAGTGTGCAAAAAAAAAAATAAAAATCACTTACAGCCTGCAAAATGGCTTTGCTGTGTCGCCTTGACAGCATCTCCAGGGCCGTCAGGGCCTGCTCTGCTACGTCAATAAACTGGATCACCTGAAGCTGCACAGAAGAAGGTGAAACAAGGCATTAGCATATCAAAAAAAAAAAGCCACCGCTGCGAATTAACAAGCGATAAGGGATGGACGGAGTGCACGGTGTCTCACCTTCTCCAGGAAGACAGGAATAGCATCGACCACCACAGCAGAGGATCGAGGGAGCGCCTCCATCATGTATGTGAGTGCACGAGAGGCGTGATTCATCTGTGTGCACGGATCAAAGGCATGCAAACGAGCAGTGTCATTAGGAAAATGAATGACTCACACAACAGACAACTACATTTACAGAGATAAAAGATCCTCATACTCACAATATCAAAGTTATGCTCCATTTGTAACAGCGTGATCTGTGAAAAAGACAGTTGAGTTTTATTACTATGGGATCAGAATAGTGGAAGTCAAATATCAATACATACTGGAGAGGTTAATGACCAAACAAAGTAAGACTAACCAAAGCGGGCACCACACTCTTGACTGGGAATCCACCGAGTGTTTCCTCGTTGCCCATCACCAGCAGCTGGCACATCTCAATGGCAGCTTGGAGCTGCTGAGACTCGTCACCTGTGGCCTGCAGGCCCTGCAGTAACTGCTGAGCCTTGGAGCCTGTGGACAGCGGGGCAGAACGTTTCATCGGTTATTTACCAAACGTTAGGAACACCGATATCAAGAGTAGGTCGGCAGTGTACTCACTCGCTCCACTGCCAATGGTCCTGTGAAACAGCTGTGACATCCGGGGTCCCAGGGGCCCAAAAAGATGTGGGGGGAGACCCCTGGCCTCCAGTAGGGCTATAGGCACAAAATCAGCAAAGTTTAGAGTGCAACTATACAAAAGCCAAAGCATTAAAGATCAGAAACACCCGTACATTCGTTCATGCAGACACAAAGTGACAGTCTACAAATGGTCAATCTCGGCAGCGATTGAATGTAAAATCTGAGGGGGGGGTTTAATGTACCTTGAAGCCTTCCCATTTCAGAGTCATCCGACTCACTCTCTCCAGAGGTGGTCATGCCCACTGCTCCGGCAACTGAGCTTGAAGCTGGACACACAGAACATATTAAATCAGATTTCACAGTGGAACAAGTTAAACAGTAAAGAAAGAACTTGGTCTTTCAAGTTGATGGCTGAATTTCATAAATAAATAGAGGAAAAGCTTAAAAACCCCCGTGGGCTTAAACAGGTTTAATTCCCACACAAGTTTAGTAGAAACATTTTGATCATTCGCTCTCCTACCAAACAGGAAATGAATAGGTGGCATGATGGGTACCTGAAGCCCCTTGTGATGCCTCATCGGTGCGAGCGGCTGACGAGTTGGCCCCGTCCTGGTTGTTGTCGGAGTCGGCCATTTTCTCCTGACGGCGAGCGTCGGCTGCCCCGCGCTTGCCCAGGCCTGAGCCCCGCCGACTGTAATACGAGTAACAGGGCGAAAGTGTGAGTGACAGCAGCGTAATCACAAAGGAGGACGTGCATTCTAAGTCAAATGGATATAGAGCAGATAGAGCGAGACGATCTAAACAATACCCGTACTTATTCTGTGAAACAGCTTCGTCACCTTAGTGGGGAAGAAGGGTTTTATATAGGAAACAGGGTGAATTGCTCACATCCTACATAGCGTCATACACAGCGTCGGAAATACACGAGGGCAAAACTGCCCCTAAGAAATATAATTTTGCCCCTGATATCACTAGGAGAGGGGCAAAAAATGCCCCAATCATTTCCTCTAATAATAATGATAATTTAATGAACTTGTCAAAAACATCGTAGCCTATATGACCCGGTCCAGTTGCCATAGAAGTTTTTTATTTTCGCCTTGACTGATGTTGCGCGTGTGTGTGAAGAACCGAACGTTCTAAACAAATAAATGGAGCGTTTCTTCATCAGACCTGTGACTGCGGTCAACTCAGCAGACACTTCTTACATGTTAGTGCACCTATATGCTGAAATTCACGGTAAACGCATTCAAACGGCGCAGATCGGGAGCGAGCGAAGGACTTCGAAAGTTAGCGGAAAGATTAACGTGAGACAACACCCGGTTTCTTCAGACGAACATCCGGTTTCTTCTGACGAACATCCGGTTTTCAGAATAAGATGCCAACGAAGTATACATATTGCATAATGGAAATTAGATTAAATAAATTATATTTACATTAAGTACAAAACATGCTCCCTGCATCTCGTGAGTTAAAGGGGAACTACACCTAAATTGTGAGTAAAGTGTCTTTATTCTTTGATTTGACGGTTGCTAATGAATAATACCTGACTGACAGTCAATTAAGATATTTTACTAAGCAAAAACTCTGAACTGAATTTGTACCTTCAAATGGCACATTTTTGAAATTTTTAAGGTGCTATAAAAATGTTTTTCTCAAAAATTCCACACAATGACTAATGCATAAGTTCAGGACAAAAATGGGTAATATCACAATATTTGAGGTGCTACAAAAATATTTTTCCTCAATAATTCCATACAATGACTGATGTATATGTAATCAAGGCATCGTTGACTTAATAATAGTTAATAGTCATTTAAAAAATTTAACAACAAGAAATAACTACAAAGAAATAAGAATAAAATTGAATATGATTTATGTTTTCTGTTTTTTTTTTGTTCAAAAAAATCTAAGAAAACACTTTGAATCTATAGATTACTGCCTAATAGTCTTATTATTGCCATTTGATGACAATTGCTCATATACTGTAAGCCTAAATAAGTATATTTATTATTTTGAACAAAATTTTGAACAAAGTTTCAAAAATTGCCCCCAATTTTCTTTTAAATGCCCCTGGATTTCAGTCAGTGGGGACAAAAATTGCCCCCTAAAAATATGTAAATTTCATACCCTGGTCATACAGCTTTCAGTGTCTTCACCATAAGCAAAGGCTACTGTTGCCGGGTCAAACAGAGCTCACAGGTTCCCTGGAGAGTTTTTGACCACTATGGAGGTTTTTCTTTGAAGGGGTCACTGTTCTGTCCTGTCCTCTTGCTCATGTGCAAAAGCATGCACAGGCATGCATGCGGGAGATGTAATTCATAGTCCTATTCCACTGATCTACCCCTGTAGATCAGTGAAATAGTGAATAGTGTTACCACCTGGTGGCAACACACCAAGAAACGATGCAATGCACCAGTAAAGACAGAAGAAGAAGACTGCAAGCTAAGGAACATGGCTGTAAACGCACTCGACCCAAGTTCAGCGGGTTGATGTTGCTTAAACTCACTGGTGAGCACCAATCATGAAGCTTTAGACTCCTAAATTCAAGGCATCAATATACTCCAGTGAACATGAGGTCATTGCTGTGGTCTGTACCTGGTGCTGGCACAGGAGCCCGTGGTCTTCTGGCGTGTGCTCCGCCGAAAGCTGGGGAGCTCTGCTGGAGGAGACTCGCTGCGCTTCTTAGTGGATTTCCTCAAACCTGCAGCGAAAAAAAAAGGCGACACATAACCCAACTGTGGACTGGGCAAAAAACACTGGCAGCAAGTTCCTCTGACCGGGATACACACAAACATAAAATCAAAACCATTGTGCTATTTGTCATTTAGCTACAATAACCATCACAGGCAACAAGTTTCAGAGAGTAAGCAGTCTTATTGTGGTACCACAACAGAAAACATCCGTCCATATCATGATTATTGGTCACAGACTGATGCGGAGTGTTACCTTTCCGTATAGTAAAGGCTCTCGTGTTGCCGGTTTGGAGCCCCTGACTAGATGGGTATTAATAGTAACCCAAGCCATGGTCCTATAACAGGGCAACCTTCATGCTAGATCTGTGACTCATAATGCAGTAGTACAAAAATAAACATTGAGAAAGTTAAGACCAAATGAATTAAAGATATAAAAACTATTGTTTCCTTTTTTCCCTACTTCATTTGACCCTATACCAGGGAAAACATTAATCCTACACACACACACACACACACACACACACACACACACACACATTCCCCAGAGACTCCTAATAAACCTAAAACCATCAAGAGCTAATTCAATGCGATCGCAAATATTGTTTAGGCGTCTGTAACATCACCAATCCAACATTACCGAAAATATATTGTGCAATGTAAAGCCATACAGAATCATTGGATCACAGGCAAATATTGTAAACGCTTACTCACCATTAGAGCTGAAAGTAGCAATCTATGTGTGTCAAGAGATATAAGCAGGCAGGCAGACATATGAAGTGCTGTCCTCTTGACAGAAGCAGTGAGAGTTCGTCCCTGCCCTCAGACATACCCCTGGTCAGCTGCTGGGCCAACAAGCTAAGCCGACTTAGGAGGGGTCTCTCCATTTTGGCCCATGGCACAGAGCCTGCCTCAGTTCCTATCCCCTCACCTATCTAGAACAGCTTACCCACCAAATGTCTACTGTAATATCTCGGTGTATCTAACCTAGTGTCCTGCAATGCTGTCCTCTTCTAATAAGGGATGGGTATCAAATCGTAATACCCTTTAAAGGGGCTAGCGTGCAGTATTTTGGCAGATCTATAAGCAGAAATGGAATTTAATATTCATAACTATATTTTCATTAGTGTATAAATCACCTGAAACGAATAATCATTGTGTGTGTTTTGTTTGTTAAAGATGAGCCCATCATGTCTACATAGGGAGTGGGTTCTCTGCACCGAGTCCACCATGTTTCTACAGTAGCCCAGAGGGGACAAATCAAACTCTGGCATATAGCGTTTTTTTACGTTACCCGTGAGCCACCGTAGCTTTCTGACATCTGATACAACTATTGGCTAATTCAATATATTTGATGTACCGGACCTTTGCATGAGGAAATTCTCTCTAACTGGACCTGGTTGAATTATAATTGAAGACCCCTGGCTTAGTTTGTGTTTAACACTGGTGCATTAAATACTTTTGGCTTATTTCTTGTGTGTGATTTTACTGAACCAAGTATGGTATATGACAAAGACACTGTTGCCATTACCTAGTTCCACCACCAGAGAGCAACAACAAAAATATAACGTTTCCATAACAAAATTCTTATGTTGCGAATTTATAATAGAGGTCGAGAGATTAATCCGTTTGGCTAATTAATTGGCGCAGGTAGGACGTTTTTACAAACTATCGATATCGGAGGAACTGGGCTCCGATAATATCCAAAAACCTTGAGCGCATGATTACTTTTGGCGATATGCTGAGAAAATGTGGGCTAAACCTTTGCCGTCCCAGAGAACAGCTAATTTTTGTGGTGGTACTCATGACCTGGTTTCTGTTTATTTTCCCCCACAAAATATACACAACACTATCAGCTCTTTGTCGATGAAACAAAACAACCAGACAGGGAGGAAAAAAAATCCTTAACTTATTTACCAATTTCCCATTCTCTCTTTAAAATAATTCAGTCATGTTACCAAGCATTCTCACTGCCGCAGTTGAAAGGGATGGGCATTTCAAGCAAAAATTCTATCCGATAATGACTGGGGACTAATGGCTCATTATTACCCCCAAGCATAATCCCAAAAATATCTTAAAAAGATCAAAATGCTACCTTAAGTAGAAACACCTGAACCCTTGCTACCTTAAAAGACAAACTAACATAACTCTAGCGTTGTTCCAGTACTATTATCAGAAATGCCTCCGATACAGCCTAAAATGCTGGATTGGGTATAAGTAAGTATGCAAGTCTATGTATCAATCCGATATCGCATTATCATATCATTTATTAGCTCATTTATGCTACACAGGAGCAACAACACGAGTCGTACATCATACCTGATTGCATGTGGAACACTCAACAGATATGTGGAAGAAGCAAGTTGGCTCACTTGTTAACCACTTCCTTCATCGGCTCGGAAATCGATGATAGAAGGAACTAACGAGTGGTCATCTTACTTCCTTCACATCTCTTAAGCTAGCAAAGAGTGGAACACTAGTCAGAGCTTGAAAAATTGGCAATATTTTACAGTGGAAACTCCCAACAGTAAAATGGAGATGTGTTTTAACGGAAAGGTACACAGCATGGTCCGATGTGCAAGTTCAGGTATTAGAGTTGGTATCGGAAAATGTTGTTGGAACATATTTACATCACTCAGGATTTCTGCACCAACAGTATTCATCAGTGCGGCCCGTGGATTAATGGTCAGCATTAGACTATATAAATAACACCATGAAGACTATTTTATTGAGTGACCAGCCGTATTTATGCAATTAGCTATTCTCCAATGTCAGGCTACTGGTACTTACGTCTGAAATCTGAACCAGTTGAACCGCTCAGTGAAGCCCACACTCACCACATGTGAGCTAGACAAGTAATTTAAGACACACATGCAATATTGTAGGCAGTGTTACCAACTGCACTTATACATGATGCATGTTCATCATATAAATTAGGACAGATGTCTGGATTAAAAGGTTTTGGCTGTGTCCAAAATGATTCCCTATATAATGAACTATATTTACTTTATTTGCCAATTTTATTTCTAGGAGTAAAGCATTTATCTGCATGGTTTACCTCTGTGGCGGAGGTATGATGTAATGTATATCAAAAAAGCAGCAGTTACACCAAATATACTAGCTCCCAAAGGTTAAGAGTAAGGTTTTTTAGTTGATGCCGTGATGCTGCTTAGATCACATGTCATGTGACATTTAGTTATAACCTCCGTTCAAGCACGCAAAAACAATGTGCTGACCCCTCAATCATTTTATACAATTAGAAGCCCAATAAAACAAACCCTTCCCTCGCAGCATGCTGTAAAAGAGAGATCGCCTCAGACTGTGGAGTAAAAGGAGCATTTCTAGTACCCACAGAGGGGCTCCATACACAGGTAATGTGACTCACTTGCTAGTTTAGCTTGTAATCCTGATGGCCCAGGTTTGGAGGTCTCAGTCTTGGAGGATCCGGGCAAGGACAGTTTGGGTTTTGGCAGGTTGACTTTGGGGTTGAAGCGTGCTGCCCACTCAAACTTTGAAGAGCTGGCGGTTTTAGCCTGCTCCTTGTCTCGGGTACTACGGCGAGGGGAGGGGCTTGAGGCGGAGCGAGAGCGTCGTGCCTTGGTCTGATCTTTTCCCTGTTTGACTCGGGCGCCCTGCGTAGTGGCGCTGTTGGGGCCTGTAGTGGAGGAAGAGGAAGAGGTGGAGGCAGAGGAGGAGGAGTCCGTCACGTTGCTACACCCAGCTTTGGCTGAGGCGGCTGATTTAGACGCCAGCTTGGTGGGTTTTGCAGTTCTGCCCTCGGTACGATTGGGGAGGGACCCAGCGGCGCTACTTAGACCGGGGAGGGAGTCCGCTTTCTTCCGTTTCTGGATTGGTGAGGCCCCAGCGGCCCCGCTCTTCTTACTCTGGCCTCGACCTGACAATGCAGGTACCTCTGAAGCAAGTGGCCTCTTCTTGGACTTAGCCGGGCCTTTCTTGGTCTCTGAGGTATTGTCTCTGGGCGGTGGGAGCGATTTGGACTTCTTGGCAGGGGTCGGTGCAAAGGTGCTGATTTGATCAGGAGCCTCACTACGCTTAAGCCCACGGGCGCCTTCGCTTTTTGACTGGTGGCTGGGTCGTTCTTGCTCAGATGTCCCAGCAGCCTCTGGCTCGTCTTGCAACACAAATGAAGCCACGGACAGAGTAAGACCGCTTCTGCCAAGAGGGACAACAAAAACATTATCTTATAAAACTCCTCAAACTGTGAAAAGTGATTTAATTACACGCCACATTCATTGTACTCATTCAGATTTAGAACAAAACCCAAAACGTGTACAATACTGTATGTTTGTCTTCATTGTGAATTTTACTTAGTACAACACTTGAATAATGTACAAACCCTACATTCTCACTCACACACACACACACACGCACGCACACACACACACACGCGCACACAATAAGCACCAAGTAGAGAGGAGGGGTACCTTCTTGAGCTGTTGCCTCTGGACTGGCCAGTGGCTGAGCTGGCTGAGGCTTTGGAAGCCTTAGAATTAGGTCTTCTACTTTCAGGTGGGGAATTCGCTTTATGTTTTATCTGCTCTGACTGCAACCTGCAAGGTTGGAAATTAAAGAGCAAAGGATATCGTGGTTTTCTGTAATTAAGCCACATTTAAAAAAAAAAAAAAAGAAAGAGCCTCGATCAGACCGCAAATAATTTTTGCTGACATTGACTGCATAACCTCTTACGTTAACACATCTGGAGGAGCAAGAAAAACAGCTAAACAAGAGTTAGTCATCATTTTACTATGCTAAAAGAACACAAGATAAGCTTCCAGTCTGATCAAACAGGCCAGTATAAACATTAAGTTGAAATTCAAATTGACTGCAGAGAAACACCACCCATGAACTAAGTACCTATATTCCTCTATTAAAACAAACCTCATTATTTTAAGAAAACCCAAACTAATGTACCCCACCAACCATGATAATGGCCTCTTACTTTGAATTGAGATTTAAACTAAAGACTCACCTTCCTGCGACTGTATGGTCTTGTGGCTGGGCCGCAGCAGTGTTCCTCTGTGAACGGCGCAGTGACCCCCCTGGATTGGAATTAGGCCGGTTGGACATTGGCACCTCTCTCCTGAAGGGACATACCCTTTCTAGATACTACCATTCACTGCAACAAAAGAGAGGAAGAACATAAGAATACCAGCAAAATGCAATGGCTTTTATCTAATCTTTACAACGTCCACCGCGTTATCTGTGGTTTAAAATGAGTTGCTGTGCTGTGGGTGACAGCTGATTGAGCGTTTGTACCATTAAGATCACCTCTCTAGCCCATTTGAGATGATCAGGGGAACGACTGTCTCATCAATTTTCCTAAGATTGTATGTCACAGGATACAAACTCCAAGCAGAAAACTACTGACAAATCCTATCACTGACACCACTTGTCATTTAGCCACAAAAACAGGCTGCCACAAAGATCAAAAGCAAGGGACCAGACAACTCAGGTGATACAGTAACAATTGTAGGATAGTTTTTCTATGATAAAAAATATTTCATTAAGTGACTAATATGTTTCCTGAAAAACAAAAACTAGAGAGATCCACACAGCTCAGTTTCTGTTCCAAGCACCATCTCACTCTCCCATCTGCAACTAAATGTATATTTATATGAACCACTTACAGTAAACCACAAAATGACCTTTAAACATCAACTATTACAGTGTATATCAAATCAGAATATAATGGTTTTAAGAGACGGCACATCATAAAGAAGTTCAATGGTTTTGTATAATGAGTAGAGTTTGTTTTGGACTGCCAATCATACTAACCACAAGTATACTTCACTTGCATTTTTTTTAAATGTACATACATTTGTACGTTTAGCCCGTTGACAGGAGGGACAACTGGCATAAATTCACCAGATAACCATCATCATAAAAATCCCTATATATTATTAATACACCAACCACAGATTTGTTGAGTAATAATACAAAAAGATCAGACAAATTGAAATAAACCTAGCAATGGGCAAACTGCAAATCAAATAAACCACACAAAGACAATTCAAACTCAAAATCCTTTTGAAAATGAACAGTTGTTGATATTCTTTAAATGACCATTACATTTAGATACCTGACCAACAGAGCTGGTTGATGGAGTAGGTTGTAGTAATCATTTTCGTCAGGGTGTGAAAGAAAATGTCTAATTTATATGTAATTATCATCAGTCAATAACAGGAGGGTACTGATAACGGGAGTGATTTATATATTTTGAACACGAACACACACACACACACACACACACACACACACACACAGCTGAATGATGTAATCAAGTCATGGACAATGACTAATGATTTGCAACCTAAATACTTTTCTTTCATCCAGAAAAAGAATGATTACTAATCAACCCATTTAGTTATGGTTTAAATCACGATATCACTGATAATAACATACGCCACACTTGGCAAGCTCACAGGGCCATTTTAGGCCTTCACTGACATCCTCGTCTTTGTTTATTCGTCCCTTCTGACAACTGGTGCACCACACTCGCGTATAATGTGATTAGTTAAGCACATCAGATGATCGGCTGCTCGTAACACTCGCCGGTAGGACGTTTCTTACACTACACCATTAAAACAAGCAAGTCAGTTTCCAAATTTACACCCATGATTTACAGAGGCCTACATTTCTGGCGTAGTTCTCTATCACCACCGATTCACGTTAGCATGTTTAGCCACTCACGTCTTAGCTAAGTCCCATGCATTTTGACAGTGGCTTAGTAGAATACGTGTAAAATCCCCAAAAGCGAAAATTGTCCCGTTGAATCTTCACTTTTACGAAAGGAAAATGCGAAAAGGCTAGAAAGCACACACCGGAGACTCGTTAGTTAAAGTTACGTTGGCTAACAGTGGTTACATGGAAATGCGTAGTCGGCGTAACGGTACCGGTCTGTCTGTCTTTAGCCCCCAAAGTAAACGCATTGACACATTAGAATAGCTAAAAGCTACCTTGTTGTGGTTTGAAACGGTCATTGTTTTTATTCAACAGTCAAGACCAGTAACCGTTAGCTTAAGTTAACCCAAATTAAACATGGCAGAAAATGGCAGCATCGGCAGGTCCGTCTGTCGCAAGCGGTTTAACGTTAACGTAATATAGCTAACAGGCTATAAGCTAACTTGGTATTCTGACTGCCATGACACACTGGTCTGTGTTTGGCTGTCGATCAAGTTTGAAGGAAAAAAAAACATAAATGCCTCGCACGCAAGTTAGCTCACCTTCTGTACGGTTCGATGAGATGATAAAGTCAATAATACACAACTGTCAAGTCGTTTGGTAACTGGCCACATCCAAGAATCACTCTTTTAGGAACTGTCAAACGAATGTTGAGTACACAAGTATAGCTAGCTAACGTTAGCTAGCTATGGGGATCACTTGTTTTCTAAGCTGATTTAAGGCCAATGCCTGCTTCTGCGCTGGCTAGCGCTGTAGCTAATTTTAGCCAGACAGAAACAAGCTGGCTACTAACAAGCAACGTGTCAACAAAGTATATACTTCCTAGTTCGGTAAAAAAGGACAAATTAACGTCAAGAATCTAATTTAGCTAAGTAGCCTATCTTGGCATGAATAACAAGTATCGATGCTAACTATTAGCAAGCTAATGCTAGCTTAGCCAAATAAGATAGCGAATGTTTAGTCAATGACGGTTCACTCGCGAACAGTAGGCTGACAAATATAAACACTTGGCTGTTAGCTTGGGAAGCTATTGTTACTTGTTGTTAATTAGTGAAGATAGCTGTCCGGCTGACAAAAAAAATACTGACCTTACCGAAACCGAATTAGCTACTGCCGGGCAGTTACGTAGATGACGTTTAGCGTTGTCAAATCAAACAAGAGCATTATTGCTATTACCAGCTAACCTTGGCATGCGAACTAATTAATATTAGCGAGCCTTGTTGTCGCTAGCTAACGCTTTGCCAGCTCGACAGAATGCTAATGGGATTCCTTTGACAAACAACAGCCTCGTTACGACACACGGATTCAGCCTTTCTGGGAACAATTTTATAACATATTGTCAATATATTAACAATTTGTCTAGCTAGCAGCTAGCACGTTAACGCTAGCTAGCAAAAAAAGAAATGGCCTCTGATACCTTTTAGACACAAAAAAACAGGAAAGCAGGAACGGGATTCGAGATATTTTCGCAACACTGAGTCATAATTCCTCCGATGTTTTTCGATATTGAATAATCTCGAAGGTCCGAGTGACTGTTGGCCGAGATGTCACTGAAAATGTCTACCTTTTGTATAATGTTGTTACCTATTTGTTCCAGTGTTGTAGTTGTAACAGACAGTGCACCAGCTCCTCTTTTCTCTCTCTACCACTGCTAGTTTCACATCAGCTGAGGGGGCCTACAACTGCAATATACATCCGCGTGATTCATCCGCTGAGGGACTAGTTAAGTCTACTGCTGATTTTCAGCTTGCAGCATCTGCTTGTTTTTTTTGCCAACGATGCCCCCGCGAGCGCTGTGTTTTGCTCTTTAAATATACGGCTAAAAAGTCTTCAGACAAAATGCGCTGTATTTTTGTTGGTATTCAAATATAACGACTGCAACACTTAAGTCATTGGTGACATTAGCTTGTATCAATCCGCTGGGTCGTGACCCCCCCATACACACACAACACCTTTAAAAACATACAACTATAAAATAATCTGATGTCCAACAATAATGCTTCTCATCAACCCACATGACGTTAAATCCAGCACAGTGTTTCCAATACAGTTAAATAAAATAAATAATGTTATTTCAGTTGTCATGGTAACAATCGTGCGTCCAAAATGGCGTCTTACAGGGTCCACCTCCTCAAAAAGATTTTTATTACCAATATTGAGGTTGAGTGTTTGTAGGAGTTTCTATTTATTGATCAGAGCCTCAAAGAATAACGTTGAGTCACTTGGGCTTAATTTTCACCTACAACGTTAACAGCTAGCTAGCTTATAAATAATGCCTTGCTGGGCTTCTCATTTATACTTTGTAGACTACTTTCTGGCAAAAAAAAGACTCCAGAAACATTTTACATTTCAAGTTGAATTGAGTGTTAAGGTAAACAGTGAATTGATGGCAAAATTATAGTTACCAATTTTAAAATTAATATTTAAAATAAATATTGCAGTGGGTTAGAATCCATCATGCCTCAGGTCATTTGTTATTCCAGATATTATTATACATAATTGTATTTTGGATTCATGTGCAATATAAGCTTTTCCTGGAATTAAATCAAGTCATAATATCTTCACTGTGCCGTCACGGTGTATTTCTTTCTAACTTTATTGAGATCATGGACGATTTCTGTGAGACTTGACTGACAAAGAGCTGAAGACTTCCCATGACAATTTCCGACGTCAGAAAATGCTACAGTGTTGGTTCTTCATCAGAATAGAAACCAATTCAATGTCCAGTAGCCTGAAAATCTTTTTCACTTTTGTTTGGCAGTGTTACAGTACTTAGTTTGGGCTCAGCATTTGCTTTAATGGGAATCTATCATTTGATGTCCAGGGTGTGCTTTCCACTCCGAATCTGTGGAAAAATTTGGTGCAGTTTTCGGGCAGAGGATCCTAGAATACACAAGATCACTTTGTCAAGGAAAGTTGGGTTACCGGATGACATAGTGCTCCAAATCCTGTCCTGGAGCTGACAGATGTGACACTGCTGGCACAGGCCTCGCAGAGATTCAGTGAGGTAAGAGCCTCTTAAAATGTTTTAAAAGTTTACAACAGTACAATAGTGTCTATATTAGATGAAGCAGAAATGTTGTGTTATTTTCTATTTAGCTGTCTCTCCACCATGCACCTTTGTGCTGATTTATTTTTACACTGATAACCACACCTGTAAATCTGCATTGTGACAATACCAGCTCGGCAAGTCTGAGAGGTTTTGGGAGATAACTGCGAGGAATCGCTGTGCTGAGCTTATCGGTGACATGGAGGGCATAGCAAATGCTATGGGCGGGAGGAAGATGTTTTTTACCTTTTTCCACACCAGTGTCCGTACGGAGAAGCAATGAAGCAACTGAACAGTTTAATTACTGTTGTGCAACCACTGCAGTACCATTGAGTGTCAGTAATAAAAGTGTACTTTGAGAAAAAAGATCCAGTGTTTTATGTGAGGTTTAGTGTTCTTAAGGTTTACATTTTGTGTTGAAATGTGTAATCTACAAAAAAAATGCATATTCAATGAATTCAAAAGTGCCAGATATTCTTCAAAACAAATCCTTAATTCTATTCTCCATCAAAATATTAAATAGCAACAAAGTAGTACTATATGATATGATTTTATTGGGGACTAATATATTGTGACTTGACTATTTATATATCTGTGTTGATCACATGTGGTTTTATTATTCGTAACTATTGTCGACATGTGTATTTAAGCATGTGTATGTATGATGTATGTTCTATGCGTGTATGTGGATTGTGATGCTGGCAAGTGTATTGTGTGATGCAGCGGCTTGGAGCCCAAGACAAATATATATAAAACATGATTTAAAAGGATTATTACAAAAGAATAATTCTTAAGAAACTGGAGTCGCGCTGACATCATATCAAGGTCAATGGTCAATTTCAACATACACTTCCTGTTTACATTTGCCAAAGAACTGCTCCTGCGCCCTCTGCTGAGGTCCCTCAGCTCTCAATGCTTACAGCCAACCTGGGTTTGCATACTGTCTCTGTGCTGTGTTCACTGGTGTAGCCAGCAGAGGGAGCAACATGGCAATGGAAACTAGAGTCAGATGATGGGAGGAGGAGGATCAAGCAAATAAACCCTTGGGTAACGTGTGCAAAACAAGTGCTGTAATTCTGGTAACCATATCCAGGCCTAAAGACCACAACACACCTTTTTCTGGATTGAAACCTTGAACAAATACGTCTGTGGGGGCATCTGCCACACCGGTCCAACCTCCCCTGAAACCTGTACAAGCAAGCTACAGTAACGTAAGACAAAGGTATGCATTGTTTTTTTTCTTCTTTTTTTTTCTAACAGGTATCTTATTGGATCAGAGACAACATATGGGATAGTAATTGTCAGCTACATACTAAAATACTGTCATTGTTTCTTATTGTCACAACAGGAGGACAGAAAGAAACACAAACATAAGTCGTTCGCTCCTTTGTCCTGTGTTAAGGGACGAGAAGAATGTGTCGTTTTCCAGCATGCTATTTTACATTAATGTTGAAACTCCCCTCAATACTAAAAATTCTTCCATCCAAATGATAGCCGCGTGTTGGAATGATCTGACATATCCGCATACAGCCTTGACTGGTTGCTCCTATGGCCTATTATTAGCCACTGATCACTGGATACCGCCTTCTCAGCTGGGTCTAGTCGAGGAGGAAAAATATTCATTACGTAACAATACAGGATCTGTCTCCCAGACCCACTTCCTGAATACCACAGCAGAAACTAGGCCCTAAACCGAGGCAGAGCGGAAGCCTCATCCATTTGTTTGCTGGAGCGGTGTAAAGCTGGGCCGCTTGTTTCATGCTTATCCTTTGCTTCCTCACATTCACCACGCCACCCCTCCTTCACAGCTCCTCTTTATGGGTCAGTGATGCAGTGGGAGTGACGCAGCAGCAGCCTCCAGTCCAGAAGACAACTATACACGGCAGGACCAGGGAACCTCTGCCAGAACCGTAGTCTACCGGCAACTTCCAGACTGCAGTGAAGAGGGAAGATGGTGAAGGCCTAATCTAGGCCAAAGAGACTGAGCGGGAGCCGGGTACTCACTGTCCTTTCCTCCTCCAAAACAAACACCAGAGAGACGTCCACAGTGGCAGAGACAGGCTCAGCAAGACCTGCGCAGAGACATTTTGGTAGGCAACTCAAAGTATGAGTGCGGGCTACGGCAGTAACATTGAGTGCTACTGCAGGGATGAGTGTCTTTCTATGCTAAGAGTGTAAATGCTTAGAGAATGAGGATGAGGCCTACTCAGCCTTGTACAGCGGTCTGTGCCTCCCTGCTAATTGGAGTCTCTACAGGCCACAGCCGAGCTTACTGAGCATCGGAGGCCTGAATATTTGTCCCGTATACAGAGTAGTATCTGTGCGCTTTAAGTAAGGACAGTGAATCATTAACTGTTTTGATTCCAGTTTAGCTTGAGATGAGATCTACTTTGAATGTGAATTTATAAAAATTATAATTAACATAGATGATGGTTCCCAAAACTGTAAAGCATGTGTGGCAGATTATTTAAAAGCACTTATTTTATTGGTTTAAGACAGATGCATTTCAGCGTACATGCATTAATAAGGTACATACAAATTGGGGGTTATTTTATGTAAGAAGGACTTAAGGACGACAACACGGTGGACTGGATCGCACAAAGAACCAATGGTTTAAGAATTATTAGTATGGCCGCCATCAAAACCTGCATTTACTATCATTGAAGTTACTGGGGACATACACACTAAATGTTACAATGATAAAACTTCTGTGTAGTTTCTTTAAACGCCACTGGTCTTCCCGACCTGGCTCAGAAAAAAACACAAATATACAGCAGTCATCACTCTTTAACATAATGGCAATATTTTTGTTCACATGAATTAATTCTTATTAGTTAACTTGACTTCTTATTATGTGTTTCTTTGCTGTGAATTTGAGAAGTTATATTATCTTATGATTGGCAGCAGTCTCTGCAAATAACAGTCAGCTGTGGTGGTTGCTGCAAACTCATCCCACTTCAACTCCAGCCAGGCTCCCCCTTCGTCTCCCAAATTTAGATTTTATGGCTCCAGTTATAGAGTATGCACTGAAACCACATTTTGCCTAATTACTTGGATTGCTATCTCTTTTTTTTGTTGTCGCACCAACATGGCCCATTGTGTACACCGGCTACTCCCCCAGGGCTAATGTAGAGTTCTTCGAGGAAGCAGGTCTTGCTGTCAGCAGAAGACTGAGCTTGTAGTTAATTGTATATTTATGATACCAACATAATGTGATCACTTCAGAAAAGGGAACAGGACAATATCGCAGCTAAGACTTAGAGTGATAATTGAGTGTAATTTAAGCGACTAAAGCACAAACACACCTTATATAGCTTGTTTTCTTCAGGGCAATGAGTGACTGCATGCATAATGATATGGCACCTGCTACTTTGTCTTTTAACGCCAACAGTGCATCAAATTAAATGGCTTTCGAGAAGACCCACACGGTCATATGACTACACTCAGTTGTGCAAATTAAAGAGCTGCTTCCGTCCTCGGAGGCTAGCGAGAGGCTCACAGTGCCACGTCGGGTTCAGCTTCCTCCCCTCCCCCTCGTCTGCAGTGCTGACGCATCTGCTGCTTTTGCATCAATCAGCAGCCTCTATATAGGTATACTGAGAGCACCCGCTGATAGCAGGACTCCCTTTTCCCCCTCAGCCTTGCATTTTAGTTCGCACACTCGCTGCGATTGTGAGAAAAGGCATCGATGAACATCTGTCCTGTGACTGCTGTTATCCACAGTAGGACAGTAGTCACTGCCATCTTCTCACAGGTTCTGCTCTGCATTACCTAACCACAGTGACTGCGTAAGCACAGACGAAAGGCTTTGATGTAATATGTTGCTGCACAGATAGAGTGTGTGTGCACAAGCATGAAGCAGATGGTGCAGCATTACGCATTCAAGGTGCATGTTGTCTTTATGAGGGCTGTAGATATATAGCCTTATTTCATGCAAAAGAGATTTTTCATTTTGGTCAACCTCGATGCATCGGGATCTACCCGGTGTGGTGCTGGGGGAGATTTAATATGTCATTTGTTGTATAGCGGAGTATCCCCACGCTCTACGCTGCTACCAGCAATGCAGCTGAGTGTGTTTTCTCTGGCTGTAGCATCGAGCACAGAGCTGGTGTGTGATGTAGCACCCAGCATCTCTCCGCTCTCCCTACAGCCCTCTGCCATGCTTAATAAAAGTTGCTGCTTCCTGCTCAGCGGCTCCAGAACGAACGCTTCAGTTGCCCAGCTAGCACAAAGGCAGAATCATACTCCGGCTTAGCTACATGGTGGATAACCTGTGAGTTATTCCTATAGCGGCGGCGGCACATTCAGAGGAGGGCAGGGCAGATCTAGCCCAGGACCTGGGCTGCATGGATAGAGGCGAAGGACGTTTGAGCTGGAGTCATCTGCACACAGAGAGGGAGGGAGAGGAAGAACGACGTCAGAGAAAGCTCTGCTTCTGACAACACCACTGTTCAGCGACCATCATAGAAAAAAAAAAAACTACTTTTACCTTGCTCTCACAAAACAGTTTTTTTTATGTATATATTGAGGGCTGTAGAAAAGAGATACTGCATGACACAGTTTCCTGTTTGCCCTGCATCATTCTCTCTGATTTACTAAGGTATGTTTGCATGGTTTCCCTCAATTCATAACCTGTTTTTCTTTGCGGAAGTATGCTTTGCAGAGATGCGTGAAGTGGCTTTTGCTTTGACATTTCGCTCTCTGTTTGACAAAACTGTGTCTGTGTGCTGTATTGTCATTTCATGGTTTGTGGTTTAGCATGTGGGGATTTTTTATTTTTCAGGTTGAGACGTTAAAGAATAATATCACATGAGCTTTGAAGGTAAAGCAAGGTTGGGTGTGGCATCATCATAAGAACTGATGACAATTTTTTAAAATTTCCGCTCAGCATGTGGTGGCAATAAACCACAGCAATTGGTACAAACTGTGGCAAGTGAAAGTGGTAAAGTAAAATAGCAGAAGAAAATATGAAACTGTTTCTGTAAAACGTCACAAAAACGAGAAATTAGAACAAAAGCCGTAGCACATCACCTGCTGATATCAGATGAGAAAGTCCTTTGGGTAGCATCTCTGCTGCAGACAAAGACAGACCGATACACACAGACACAAAGTACATTCAAGCGGAGACAAAGGCAAACCTCGATTGCTCTGTAGACTGCTGTGTGCTGCAGGTTCTCAGAGAGGGCAGAATGTTTGTGGGAGAGAGGGAGATCGAATACCCGGACAGCTCAGACAGTCACTTGCCATCCAGCTGAATCTCAATAAGTGCTGCGCCATAGCATGTTGCTATGACAACGGAGGCCTGTCTGAGAAAGAAGGCAGGAGGCTGGTTGTGTTTTCAGCAGTCTCAGAGGCTTGAAGAATGGCGGCCATATTGGATTTGTTGCACGAACACGAAATTGGAAATGGATGAAAAAAAAAAAAAAAAACAACATAAAATGACATCAGTGATAACTTACCTAAACCACCTTTGTAGTAAACTAAAAAAATACTGTAAATGTATTTGAGAATAATAAAATGTCAACTAATTTCCAAATGGTGTGTAATGCCCGAAACAAAATTAGTAAAAAAACTAAATAACATACGAAATCAAATTGAACTGCTTGTTAATTTAATATAACTTCAGACTATCTTCACAGTATAATTTGCGTAGACTAAAACCCAATTAAGACAAATTAAACTCTTCTCCTGTTTTCCACTAAGTAAGAACGCAGAATAAATAAGTTTGCAACAGAGAGACAATAATAATGTGAAGTACTAACTGAAGATGGATATTTAAAAAGACTCAGATGTGATGATTCATCACTTACAAAGGCATGCTGAATGTGTTTTAGCAGATTCAGTCAGCATGCTAGCGTGAAACACGACTTAGTCTAGAATCACACCACACTGATTCGGTTGTGAGTAGGCCACAGTTAGAACACCATGCTGGGTGACACATCCTCTTTCTAAAGTGAGAATGAATGAACTTTAACTTCCTTAACTGGAGGATTAAGATATGTGGCCTATACTATTAACAACACAGTTTCTTTGAATCGGCCGATTTATTATTTATTTATAGCAGTGACTATTGTGCTTCTGTGCTACATTACATGATATGAATGACTGTAATTTCCCTCATGAGGCATTAATTAACGGTTCCTTGTAGTTTTTAGAGTTGACAAAAAATGTATGTGGGACAAGTGAAAGGATGCCTCAACTGCCAACTCACAGACGATTGAAAATGGGGCATATGAGTCATCAGTGCGCAACTGTAATTTTCATATTAACCTAGGCCTTGAGAAGAATAAGATGACAACAGAACCAGACCTAGTGAGGAGCTGCGGTAGCACACTGGATTCAGTTATTATAAGCAATAATCAGGAGTGAGTGACTCATGGCATAATTTACTATAGGCGCAGGCTAATACTTTTTTTTTTTTTTTAGAAATAAAAACTTCCACTCGTCTTCTCATGACTTCTCATGACTTTGTTAGATTAGTGCATCACAGACTTGGTTTGTTCATGACAAGAATATTCCACGTATGAAATACCAAAAGTCAGTGATGGAACAGAAAGGAAACTATTGGGCAGACAAAAAGTAATCGCATGTAGGAGGTAATTAAGAACGTCCTACATTCAGTCACCATATCCAAGACTTTTTCAATCATAATCTTCACAGTATAATTCTAGATGAGTAGCAATATTTATATTTGGTTGTGTTATTTGACATAGAAACTAATTCTTGTGATATTTCTAAGTAGCTGGATCATGACCCCCTCCCACCTGGGTGTTTTCTAGTGCAACTCACAGGCCACTAAGCTCCACTGCAGCATTTGGGAGTTAAATTTCTGGCTCAAATGCATGTTGACAGTAGTATCAACAGACATAATCCCATTACTCAAAACAATCATTGCCCCACGTGTTAGAGCTGACAAATGGTTTACAGCTCACAGTGACTGAAATATCATAACAAATGTATTTCTATTACAGTATTACATCAGTGAGGTCTTCCCTATAATGACAGACATTGATTGGTCTCATTTAGCCTTTAGAAGAGATTAACGATCTCTTACACAGGAGGAACAAGAATAAGAAAAAATAAAACAAAAGCTCAGAAGAGACTTAGGAAAGTAGTGACACTATCCTTAATCAGTTAGATAAAAGTGCCCACGATTCATTAAAGTTTAAATTGAAATTTATTTCAACGAGAGGGGATGGAGATTAGGCTGTTAGAAATGTTGACCAGACTGTTGGCACTGGAGCTCATCTGTCAGGATATCACTGCCATCTAGTGTTAAACGACTGGAATAGCTCAAATACAAAATGTACACGCTTCATCTTGATTTATTCAGGACAATCAAAACAGTCCGATTCACCATTTTGTAAAAATCTGATGAAATGATTTATTTTTCTGTCTTCTTTTTCTAGATGACTGTGGTGTCCCCGTGCACTCAGAACCTCATGGATAGTGCTCACCCTCACACCGTGCTCAGCAAGCTCAACGAGCAGCGCTCACAAGGCCTCTTCTGTGACGTTACCATTGTGGTGGAGGACGTTAAGTTTCGGGCCCACAAGAACATCCTGGCAGCCTGCAGCGGGTACTTCAGGAACGCTCTGACATCTCCTGAGATATGGAGCTCCGGCCAAGTGCTGGAGCTGAGGGACCTGAAATCTGAGGTGTTCGCTAGCATTCTCAATTTCATCTACTGCTCAAAGGTGACGTCACCTGGTACAGAGGACACAGGGGGGCTGGTGGCGGCTGGAAAAAGACTCGGAATTCCCTTTTTGGAGAAGCTTGCAGAACAACAAAGGCAGGATGAATGTGTTAAATCCACAGACTCTGGCTGTGAGCCAGTGTCAAAAAAAGCAAAGCAGGAGGCTCCCAGACCTGAGGACATCGACAGAGGGCCCCGCATCACCAATGCCTTCTCCATCACTGAAGTGTGTCCTGGGAACAATATCTTTACCCCTCTGGTTCAAACCAATAGGGAGAGGCAGTTACCAGATGTGGGACCGCTCCCATCAAATAACCCAACAACCTCCTGCCTCAACAAGAACACTGAGACAACGCAAGCCCTCTTGGAGCACTCATATGCAGTAATCAAATCTACTGAAGGCAACGACAGCAGTCAGTGGGACAACAAGAAGGTCTATAAACCAGCCACATCTGAGCCAAAACAACTAATTTACAGGAACGCAGGCCCGCTTAAAAAGCGCCACAGGCTGGGAGGAACTTTGTGTCGAAGTATACTTCCAGCGCCAGCTGAACCGCAAAAAGATAAACTAAATACGATAACCCCGACATTAGCTGATGGTGTTTCTGTAGCAGCACCTGTTGCAGTCATGACCCCACCTCCACTTATTTCAGAGGTAGAAACTGAAAAAAGTATGGGGTCCGGGATTCCTATAGCCACCGACAATGTTCAAATGGAGTTAGGCCCACCAACCCTTTCCCCTCACACGGAGGACAGCATTTCAATTTACGGATGTGGCCACTGTCCGGAGATATTCACAAATAAAGCTCTTCTCGCCATTCACGCAGAAGTACATAAGAAGCGGTTTGTTAGTCATTTGTTTTGCAAGTTTTGTCACAGAAAGTTCATACACCTCAAACGACTGCGCAACCATGAGCATGTCTGTCCCAGAGCTGCAAGAGGCCCGCCTAAACTGGATGCTCCCGACATATCAACCAAAGAGGCGGAACTCCATTCAGATGACGCGCCCAACGCGGAGAACAACGTGACACAGCTTCCCTCTGCAGACCTCTCCACACCTTACACCCCAGAGCCCCCACGAGTGGACCAATCACAGCGTTCACATGTTGAGAAGCCAGTGAGGCCAGGTGGCAGTCAGAGGAGATACAACTGCAGTGTGTGTAGACGGGTTTACGTCACCTTGTCCAGTCTGAAGCGGCACGAGAATGTACATTCCTGGCAGAGGGCATATCCCTGTCACTATTGTAATAAAGTGTTTGCATTGGCAGAGTACCGTACGAAGCATGAAATCTGGCACACAGGTGAACGCCGCTATCAGTGCATTTTCTGCCTGGAGACGTTCATGACCTATTATATCTTAAAGAACCACCAGAAGTCGTTTCACGGTATTGATCCCAGTCTTGCTGTGAAGAAAAAATCGGCCAACGGTGGTCTGAAAGCCAGTGTTTATCCAATCAAACTCTACAGGCTTCTGCCTATGAAGTTCAGAAAGAGACAATACAAGACGTACAGCCAGACGTTCTCAGAGAGTGTTGAAAAAGATGACGAAGCTTCAACGGAGAACAACTCTTTTATCCCTCCATTTGAAGAAAACGGTCTGAGCAGCAACCCCGATGCCGTCTCATTCCCTCTGACTTTCATGGCAACACCAAAGATGGTGGCACCTGTCATGCCTCGCATCAGCTTTGGCAAGCTATGTGACCGGGAAGTTGACCAAAGTCTGAACAATGACTTGGAAATTCAGAGAGGCACAAGAATAGAGGCTGAGAATAGAGATTCACCTTTCACCGACTACCACAGCACCTTCTCTTTGCAACCCGAGTCTCCTGCAGTGGGTTACAAAGACGATCCTCCCGTACTAAGTAACTCAGAGCTCATCAGTCACAATCTGCCATTCCTAAACTCTTTGAACACTGTTAAGAAGTTAAGCGAGTTATCAGCTTCTGCAAAAAGAGTTGAGGACATGACCAAGGAGATACTTCAGTCAAGCACTGAGAATCTGGCGCGCGATAAAAAGATGGGGGCGAAGACAGAAACGTATATCGCCAAACCTGCGTGCCCGGGTCCATCTGTGGATGGTGCTGCCATGCCCCTCTGTCAGATAACGGTGAAAATAGGCAATGAAGCCATTATCCGTCGCCGAATCAAAGGATCCAAGCTCTTCCCCAGAAAGAAAAGGACATTCAGAGAACTGAGTGAGGAGGAGAGCCCAAGTCAGGGCCCGCCAACACGGGAAGACTCAGAGAGCCCCAGGCTCCGTCTGAGACAGGAAGTCACTTCTGCCACAGCGCCAGAGACGTTGGAGGATCCCAATGACTGCGACACCGCTGATATGCTTTGGCGTCCCTACTATTCTTACAAAGCTAAAAAGAAAAGGAAGAAGTTGAGATTCAAGCACGGAAAGGCCTTGTTTCAAGGTTATCCTGAAACATCTGGAGACAGAAGTGCTCCCGGCGAGGCCCACCTTGATAAAAGTACTTGGCTGACAGAAGAGAGCATGTCAGGTTGTAGTGGAGAGGGGAAACGCAGTCTCAGCAGGAACTCCAGCCCGAGGACCACCTACAACTGTGACATCTGTGACAGCTCTTTCATTACAGAGACAGGTCTGAGAGCTCACGTTATTGGTTCCCACCCGTGTTTCTGCCGGACCTGTGGTAAACAAGGTCCCCCTGGTGAGGTGCCCGCCGGTGGTGATTACATCTGCAACCGCTGTATGGAAAATGGCTCCTGCTTTGATAACACACCCCGGAGCCCCAACCCAGAGAAGAAGTATCGCTGCTCCTTCTGTCCCCAGCGCTTCCTCTACCTCGCCACCAAGAGAAGCCATGAGAAAAAACACCAGGAGACAAATGAGGAGGGATATAATTCGGACAACTTCACACCATGTTCTAATTACTCTGCACACTTGAAAGAAGACAATAAACAAGACGACGTCAAAACAGAAGACGGCGACAATCAGGGAGGCATTGACATAAAAAGTGAAAGGGTAGAAGAAGGACATTGTTCCATTGATAAAATGAAGCCTAAAATTGAGGACACAAATGACTCTATGTCTTTGACTACCTACCAAGACATGTCCAACATTAAAAGTCCATTATCGCCTTGCATTGATCCATTCTTTTCCCTGACAACCCCAAAGATGAAACATAAAATGGCGAAAAAAGGGATCAATGCACAGCATTCTATGCATCTCATCTCAAAAAAGCAGGCTTGTGACAGAGACAGCAATAGCAACCAGGACGTTTTGACGGGGCCAAGAACATCCAGTCACAATGATCTGGAGAAGTCCTGTAAACTCTTTAAGAGAAATGACTCTGAAATGAAAGGTACCCATGTTTCTATACACAAGCCAGAGAAATGGACATGCAAAGAGGAGCCATTTTTTTAAAGATAGCAATCGGCAAGAGAGAAAGTGAATAAAACTTGACTTCAAGCCACTGCTTTTGGTTAGGAAATGTAAGTTGTCATCTTTGCAGCTGAGCTCAATAAAATGTTTATGAATCAACAACACTAAACATGAGGATCTAATATGACTCACATGCTGTAATGTCTTCCCTTCTAAACTCAATGACTGAATTATTTTTCACCTTTGTAGAAGATATTTTTGGGATAATTTAGGACCTTCTGACACAGACTGTACTTTGCCCATTGTCTATGCATATATGGCAGACTCAGTGACATAACTGTACACAATTTCAGAACAGGGTTTAGGGTGTTTTGGAGAACTGAAAAGCTTCCTAGTGTGGTCACAGCTTCACTTTTTAAAACATGTCCAGAATAAACAGTATGAATTTCACAACTGTCACATTTCTGAATCTCACGTTCAGTTGCCTGGCCATGGTGAGTTGCACTTTATAAATAGACTATGCTGTTCTGTTGGTTCAAGACTGTGATAATAAGTACCATTGAAATACTTCTAATTTCTAATCAACACATGGAACCATTGAGGTTAAAGTTACTTTTGTGTGCTTAAAATGTATAAAACATGTAAAACTACTTAAATAAATGTTGTTGGTATTCTAAACAGATACATCCTGTCCTCCTTTAGCCTGGTATCGGGAAATGCTTGATTATCAATTCACAGTATTGAGAGACCACTGACTGATAAGCACACTCGCCAATTCTCTGACGGTAAGGGAAAAGATTTAAATATTTTAAATATTAGGATTTAAACAGTCATATCTGTACAAAACCCGTTTCACAGCAAACTATTTCCTAAATATAAAGCCACATGGTGGTTATCTGCTGCTCCGGGTGCTTCAGGGACCTGCCGCCCATCTGAGAAGTTCATTCCCTCATTCTTCAACACAAACTGCATCTGTATTTAGAGTTGGGTCTCAATACACAATTTCCAGATGTTTTTTTAAATTCTTTGCTTCTTTTCTAAAACTGAGCTGATGTAACAAATGGATCATACGTTGGAGGTACAAGGCACTGCTCAACACACTGGTTATGCCAGCGAGGTGACTTTTTCCATTCGTTTAATAAAGGATGATTAAGTATTAAAAACACTGATAGCAACAATTCATGTGATGTTACTGATGCTATTGAAGATTGAATATGAGCAGCATTTTCAGTCACTTTTCATTCACAACCTGTAAGAATATGGCTAATGGCATCGTGAGCCATTGCACTCTGAGATAAGCAAAGATTAGTTACAAGTATAGTGAGAAGCATGTAGTTGCAATCACGTCAATGTACAACTGAAAAGGCACATGCTCACTATATTCTACTATACCTACTATGTAATAAAATATAGAATACCAATCCAGAATATACTTCATATGTTCCATATATTTTTGGTGTTGTAAAATGCTTCAGAAAGATATTCTTGGTCTCATTTAATAAGGGATTTCAAATACAAAGATTTGCTTTATATGGCTTTTACTAAATGTCTATTTTAAATAGAACCCCTGATCTGAGGAAGACATGAAATATGTTACATTAAAGGCCTCGATGTCACAAACGTTGATGGTAAAAAGCAGAGGATTTTGTGACATAATGTGCAGCTTAAAAGATAGATTAGATGTTAATAGCAGGTGTTGTGAATTAGTGTGAGCTATACCTTAACAGGAGACAATAAATTGATTATGAAAGTTATAAATCATACCTGACCGCCCTTTCAGGCTCCCGGCTGCTATCAGCGATGAAAATCAAACGCGTGTTTTCACCCAACCAAAGGCAACATCACCTGGGAAAGAAGAAGAGAACACAGAACGTCTGCCATGTTTTCATCCAAGGGAGGTATTGAAATGAGATTGTATTGCAGATTAAGAGGAATAAATCATTTTTATAAATCAACAATCTTGGAATATTATATTAGGGGGACGTTTGCAGATGTCCACTAATAATTATCTATTCTAATGAGGAAATGACATAGTGATCATCACCTTAGCTATTTTCTAATGTCATTCTTTATCTTGCTTTAAGATGCAACCGAGGTACAACACAACCTCAGACATGATGTAATAATCTGTTAGATGAAAACACCACTGGGAGAAAAACATTACAGCTTATACTTTACATAAACATGTATAAAACTAGTTATATTTGAATGCATACTAACACCTTTATTAGTAGCATAATACCAGCTCTTAAACTGACTTTTTTGTACATTTTTTAAAAAGGAAATGGCTATTTATATACTAGCCTGTTAACTTTTTTCAAGAGTGCAAGACAAACATAACACCAGCTAGCTGTGATGTGTGAATTTGTATGTTTCCAGACACCTTAACAGGATCACTCTCCATTTCAGTATATTCTTTGTACAGTTCCTCTGATTTTATGTAGCCTGTTTTAGACATCTGTGAGGTTTCTTTTTGCAACATTGTTCAAAGTGAAGAATGTTTTCAACAGTCCTGAAACTGTGTGCCTTCAGAGAATGAGTTTTAACCCAGTGACACATGTCCATCTGTCTGACACAAGCATGTCATATATACAGACAGGGTTAAAACAAGATTAGCTAGCTAAAGCTAACTAGCTCCACAAGTCAAAAGTAACAGTTCTCCCGCGAGCGCAGTCGTTGCACAATGAACAACACTTACAGAGAGACCTAAAACTCCTACCAATCTGCACAGTGAAGCACTAGTCAAAGCAGGGCGCTCGTCTCTTTTTGAGGAAGCTTGATTTCTCCCAAAAACGTCGAGAGGCACCAGTGTGTACGGGACCTGACGTGACGCGGCAGTGGGGCTGGCTCTTTTCCTTCCACTCTCTGCCTGCATTCAAAAACGGATATGATAAACCAGCGCTGCTGAATGCGCCGGAGCAGCGACAACAAGTCAGCTCTGAACCATGGCGGAAGAGGACGACGCGACGGTTCGGATTTTACAGAGCCTGCGGGGTAAAATATGTAAGTCTTGACCCGGCTGAGCACGATTGTTTTTCCCCGTCTCTCGAGGTCGGTTGAAGGCGGAGGGGCGCGGCGTGAACAGTCAGTTGTGGAGGCAGAGGTTCAGTCCATCTGGTCGGTCTGCTGCTGGTTCACTTCAAGGTAGCCTAGCGTGCTAACAGGGGCTAGTAGCTTGTTGTGAATGATTTCATTCATCGATCAGGGCTCCAGGACCGTCAGCGTACTGAGTGTTTTGAGCGTAACGGTTATAGTTTTTTAATTTATTTTTTACGTTTTTAAAAAATGCGTTTTGTGTGGATTTGAGCTGCCCTGTAAGCTTAGTTAGCGTTGGTGGTTAAAGTAGCCACTGCCAACCTAACCCAGTCAGCTACAACCTCAATCACTGCAGGCATCTGACAGTCGGGAAACTTAGCTAATGTTAAACAATAACAACATTAATTCAAGCGATAACATGGAGTTCAACCGCAACGTTAATGTACACAAATGTAGGTCTCAAAGTAACGATCGCTCACTCTTTCTCAGTTTAACGTTAGCTAACGTTACCTAAGTTTTGACAGATAACGTTAAATCTTGTTAACGATCGTGGCACACTACACGTGTATCACAGCGGTGTGTTGATCGGTGACAAGAGACCAACTCTTTGAGTTCAAGTCCTGTCTCTTAATCTTCAGTCTTTGCTCCTCTGACCTGCAAGTGGAGGCATTAAAAACATGTCAATGCAGTCATCGTGTCTGCTTATATGACACTAGTTACATGAATGATTAAAAAAAACATCCGTGGGAATGAGCTGGCAGTCCTGCCCTGTAGCAATAGTGTAGTAATACACTAGGCATGCATGTGATAAGAGTCCAGATCGGAAACGTTTGGCTTTAAAGTGAAATAAAACAAACAACAAGCCACTTTCCTCATC
This sequence comes from Anarrhichthys ocellatus, assembly GCF_004355925.1. Lineage (NCBI taxonomy): Eukaryota > Metazoa > Chordata > Actinopteri > Perciformes > Anarhichadidae > Anarrhichthys > Anarrhichthys ocellatus. The sequence continues at coordinate 5,925,217 of NW_022280054.1, read as the reverse complement.
CTCCTGTCCCTCGCAGGCTTGGCTGCTGGTAGTACCTGCCAGGTTTGAATGTGTAAACGTGTGTTTATTTGCCAAATTACTCAACTTCAGTGTGTGTGTGTGAGTGTGTGTATGGCTGCTCTGCAAAAAGCTTCAGCCATGACCAACATTTTCTAGATTCAAATTACACAAGCTGTACTTATTCCCATCATGTGTTTTAACTCATAGATATGATGCCGCAGATTTGATTATCCTCAGGTGTAATACACATCCATTAGTCTATATGCCCACTGCTGCACCGTACTCTCTGTGTTGGTGTTTGAGGCCATCGATTATGGTTGGGATTCAATATGCCCCAGTGGCATTGCTTCATCTCAATGGAGACAATTCAGTGTTGTCGATCTTCAAAAGAAATACATTTGACATAAGCTGGCACTAAACTGTAGTTTTTCTTAAGGAATAATCATTCGTATGTATTATTGCTATTTTAAAATATGTTTGACAAAACATGTTTAATATGCACTTGGGATACATTTCTTAAGTAGGTGTGGGCCATATCGTGACTCGCTATGAATCTGTCTTAAATGTATGTTTTTACTGTAAGGCGTATAGGCGGCTAACAAGTATGTAAGGGCTGGTATGCATTGGCACATGCATAGGAACTCAAATGTCAGTTTCACTACTATGAATTAATGACAAAACAGTAAGCAGAACAAGATAGAGGAACTGTCGTGGCATGTAACTCACTTTGCAGTCTTACGAAACTCCATTCTTCCTCGTTCACACTTTGTCCTTTTCCGTTGGCCTACATCAATCGGGTTGGCATTCTGTAAATATGTATTCCTGTGTGTGTATATGTATATACATATATATATATATATATTCCTGTAGCAGTTTTTAGATTTGTGTGCTTTGAGATATGTCCTTGTTCTCCTCATCGTCGCAGTAAAATCGCCGTCGTCAGCCAAGTCTGGTGTTGTTTAGGCAAACTCTCTGACCTTTCGCTCGTGGTTTTTTCACAGGGTGACTTGCTTCTGTTTTTAAAATGTTATTGAACAGACGAGAGGGCAGTAATGCTATCTGGATGTGTTTGTGTCTGCGTGCATATGTGCTCGTGTGCTCTACTCCCACCAGGTCATCCTGGTCCAAGCTTAGTGACGACTTGGCTGTTTTCACTGGCCGTTCCTAAGATTAGCCATTCACCATTATTAATAGCTTGTTTAAAAAGCTGATCTCACTGCTGGCTTTTGTTAATTAGGTCTCAACCTGGGCTTAGGGGTACGTATCCAAAGCTAGAAGACCAATTTAGACGACTGACCCTCGAATCTATTAGTTTAAATCTGATTCATTGTGAATTTCTCGATGGCGCAGTGTTTGAGTGACTGCCATGCAACTTATCTGGCTTTGATTTAATGCATTTCTTCTATGTAGGCCCGTGTGTTGCACAAAACCCCATGGCATAGAATTTGGGTCTTGTGTTCGTGCATGTGTTCGTTGCAAAGGTATTTGTCATTTGTGAATCAGCGCTGTACCGCCGTCATTGGTTAGGCTGAGGAAGTCAATGTTTCATGTTTTTAACCACATATGAGCCTCAAGTCTACGTCGGCTACATCCGCTCTGCAGCTTGCCCGAACAAGAGCCAGTGTCTCCATACGAAGGATGTTTAATGTAAAAGCACATTTTACAAGTCCACTGTGTATGATTGCAATCACACATGCTTATATTGATTAGGATTAGATTGTACAGAGTCAGCCTCAGTGAATTTATTAACCTTTCATTTTTTATTTCAGGTCATTTTTCCCCCTTTTTTTTGATTAAGAATAGCAGAAGAACTAAAACACATGCGTTGTTTATCTTAACTCTAGGACTGCCAGTTGTTGCAATGAATTATCAGAGTAATGCTTTTTTTTAAAGATCTGAAACTTGAATGCACATGTTCTCAGAACCTCTTGAGGGAATATCTCTGTTAACATTTCAAGTAATGTGGTTCACTTCTCAGTTCAACATACCTGTAAGATTCATATTTATTTTTGTATATCATATTTTTTTAAACCTTGCAAAAGACACCATACACACAATACAATACAGTACATTACTACCCTCCCCTGGATTTGCACATGACCCCTAACCATATGTAAATGAGTTGTCAAATGAGTAATAACTTCGTAAGCACACAGGATTTTCTACCCCATAGAAATATAATACTCTATTTCTATGTCCTACATGCACATGTTCTCAAAACTTCTTAAAGTTATATCTGTGTTGTGACTTCTCAGTAAGCATACCTGTAAGATTAATATTAATAACGGTAGACTGGAAGGAGGTATAGAAATAGAGACATGCTGTTGAATAGCGTGGGTGTAGATTGTCCAAAACCTGTGCCATTGATGTGCCAATGAAAGACTGCTGATGTCTTGATGCCAGTCGAGTCCATTAATAACAATCTTCTTCTCTTGGTGCTGCAGGTGAAGCTAAGAACCTTTGTCCAGTCTCGGGTCCAAACCGACAACGGGATCTCTGCACCTTTTGCACCATAAGTCTGGATCAGGAAGAGGTTTTCCGCACCAAGGTGTTTGACAAAAGCGTCAGGTGAGCAAGGTTACCCCCTGTATCTTCTCACTGTCTTATTTCCAGTTGGAGCTGCAGTTTTACTGCCGTTACTGTCTGTTGAGCCTGCGACATGCTGTCTTCCAGTGTTTCCATTTTTAAATATTGTAGATGAATAATGAAGTTTTATTGAAGAGAGCTTTCTATATCTTTCCTAACGTTGGTTAGTTGGATGGTAGTATTTGGCAAACTAAATGCTATTTAATTAAGCAAATGAAGAGCAGTAAAATGTATCGCAATAAATATTAAATCTCTCTGACTAATACAGAATTGCAGAGGTCTTAGAAAATGGGAAATTACTGACAGTAATATAGTGTAAAGAGCACATTCACATACTTATAATCCACACAAATAACAGGTACATATCATCAGTTAAGGAGTTGAATATTATGAGTAGTCAGTAATTAGTTTCCTGGAGAGTGTGATACTTAAAGTGACTCAGAAGGAGGATACATGTTAACATGTCCAGTTATTCGTGGTACAACTCATCTATAGCGAGTTATGTTTGCTATACAAGAAACCCAAACATCCTTCTGTTTTTATGCAGGCGAAGTTTCGGGTTCAGCGTCTTCTACTGTACCATTTCCTCCTTTTGTTAATTTCTGAACTAGCAGTGAACCGTTTCTCAGGTTTTGGATGTGTAGCTCACAATCGGGTGAAAATGTCAAACCTTCACAGCTTTACAAATGTTGGTGGTTGCTGCGCTTTTCTAAATATTGTAAATCACAAAGTGAAGCCTTTTAGTTGTCGACTGTTCATCTGTTGGCGCTCTGGAGGTCATCCGTCTTTTTCTGACACTTTGATTTGTTTAATTTACTGAATAATTGATAGATTAATTGACGGAAGTCATTTGTTTCCGCTCTAGTAATATTAATCTAGAATGATGTAAATAGAAATAGAAACATAACACCACTTGGCACTTAACACTGGAATTTTCCAGTGAATGTAACAAGTGTCTGCTAATGCAAAGTTTGTTTTACTGCTGTGATCACTGGAATAAATATTAACATAATGTGCCACACTTCGTTTCAGGAACAAAGTTGATTATGTTATGCTCGTATGGATTGATTGTATTACTGTTGGCTGTTGTTATTCTTTGTAGAGTTTACAGTTTGTTTCAAGAGTTGAAGTCAAAGAAAATGGAAATGACTTGCTGAGAAAACCTCCCATTTGGAAACAGTTCTACTAAGCTCTGCACCGTTTTTGTCTGTCGCAGGCCGATCATGTGAGAAATGTCCAGTTTCAAATCCAGTCATTTGATAACATCTTACAAATGTCAATATGTGACTCAGTGCTGTGTGTGTGCAGGGAAGCGTTTTAGCTGGGAAACACTCAGTGATTCAGACTGAAATGACCGTTTCTTTTATGACCCATAGCTACATTCACAAGCGGTGCAGAGAAAGGTGTGTGAGATGGGCACCAGGAAGCCTTTGAGGTGTCTTATCTACATTATTGCATATCTCACTGTAAACATGGGCTTGCCTTCTACAGGTATTTCACAACAGTTCTTTTTTCTCTCCTGATTTCGGTGCCATTCAAAAGGATTTTACAGTCTCTGAGGAAGTGTGTCCTCCCACGCTCTCCCCTGTCTTCCTCTCTGTGTCACTCTCAACTACCTTAGCCTCTGTTTAGCACAGCTTAATAATCACTGAAATTCGGCCCACTGTTTTTTTTTTTTTTGTGTGGATGGTGTTTGACTCATGCCTGTTGCATGGGTTCCTGTTTCTGATGGTTTAAAGGCTTTGGATGCCTTGGATAAAGCAGGCGTGTTCAAACAGTTGTGGTCAAGTGGTTTCGACCTCACATTCTCACATTATTTAGAGACCAGGGCGACAACGGAAAGGAAGGTAGTACAGTGGGAGTGCGTTTTGAGCGTGTGCAGAACGGAGGTTACAATTGCATAATTTCATGTAATGTTGAGGAGGATGCGTGGGTGCACACTGGATGTGTTGACCAAACGCAGTGCGGAAGTGTCAGGCAAGATATTTCACCATCCAAGAGGTATAAACTGTAGAGAGAGACGCATCCGTCCAGGGATTAAAGAGTTACAGGATCACATTCAGACATATGACCCATAAACTCCACTAATTTAGTCTGAGTGGCCGACTTATTGTCTACAAAGTTGTTTATATGCCAGCTGCTTTTTTTATGAACAGACCTCCAAACTTCGTCATCTTAACTGCCCCAAAATGTCTCTTTGTAAATCAGTAAAACTCACTGATTTGCAGTTTTACTTGAACACATGAGCGGTTAATCCAGTACAACCGTCTAAGTGCCGTTCAGTCTGTTTGGGACAGGTGGTCTGCTGGCAGCACGGACATCGAGGTAGTGCTTAACCTACAATCGGCAGTGTCAGACCAAGCTGTCCAGCTCACAGTCTTGGTGGTGAGGTAGTCGTGTTGGCAGGACTGAGTGGCACAGATGCTCGGGTGCTCAGTGTTTGGCCCGGCTCCCACGGGGAGTAAGAGATCTAACCGGGCTAGGTTAAAGTGTCAAACCCCGATGCTGTTTTTAATGACTGAAGTTTGCATGTTTTGACACCTGTCGGCATGGGTTTCTTCCAGAAGCTCAAGTCTGCTCCCACAGACTAAAGTCATGCAGGTTAGGTGGACTGGAAACTCAAAATGTGTGTTGGCCCCAGAAGCCTGTCCAGCTGTGCCTGATGATGCTGCTGAACACAGTATTGATTAGAATATTTTTCCTGATATTGCTGTATATCCCGTCATGACAAATATATGCTAAATTGCTTCTAAAAAAGAAAATGATTCTATTGAAACTGGCCATGTGTGATACAGCTCAGTATCAGTAGCTTTAGCGGATGGATGTTCATTATTACTAGTTATAAAGACCCTTTGTCGGTAGAATAAAGGCTTTTCTTGCTTGATTGTTTTACCTCAGTGGCTTTTAGCTGCTTAAATGTTCCCCAAATTACACTCATCATCACTTTACTCTGTCCTCTTTCATGTTACCTTCCAGATATTTTACTCGTCCCAGCTCCCACTTGACAGATTTTTTATTTTTTTTTCTTCCCATTTCATTTGGTGAGGATAGAGGGATATAACAAAAGAGTCTTCACGGATAATTCTTACAGGGTTTGTAAACTGTTGGACCACAAATTAAGGAAATGACAAGAACGGTTTTGGAGAGAATGGACGGAGCATTCCCTACAACCCCGATGAGTCATGAGGACACCCTGCGTGTCCACCTTCTGCTCAGACAGTTCATTTCCTAGGAAATCAACCAATCCTGGGATATGATAGTTATGCACAAATATGATGTTATTACATTTTGGCATCGTCTATTTCTTTCCTGTATAACCCTCGGGCCATAAACACAACCTTGTATCACAGTAACTGCACGATTGTTATAACCCTCCAGCAGTACATTTCATGAGGAGTTTGATTTAGCGATCACATGATTTCGTAGTTCAGAATAAAGTCAGGTGTACTGCAAAGATGTAGCTGAGGAAATGACAAAGATGGTGCACATGAAGTGACTTCGTCCTTGTTGTAGACCACACCAAATAGAGCCTTTTAAATAAGATAACACTGGTGGTACACACAGTCACGAACAAAGCATTGATTGAGCCGACATGTATGTGTCACTGACTAAACGGGCTACAGCCACTAATCTGGTCTCTGCCTTTTATTTACAGCCCGTTCTATGGAGAGGACTTCTACTTTGAGATCCCACGTTCATTTCAGGGTTTGTCCTTCTATGTTTATGCCAAAAGCGTGTTCCAAAGGGACCCACCTGTTGGTGAGTTGCATTGAGTAAGGCACACACTCACACAAGTATATTATCTCATGTTAGTGGACGAGTTGTAGTTTAATATGTTTGTGTATATGTGTGTCTTTACAGGAAAGGTGTCAATCCGGAAGGATGACTTGTGTAAATACAGTGGGAAGGAGCACTGGTTTAGCCTTCATCCAGTGGATCCCAACTCAGAAGTCCAGGTAATATGGTTGAAACAACTGGCACTCAATTTATCGCACATCTCACCCGGATGTTAATGTAAAACACGTTGGGTTTGACTTTTAACTACACATGCTTGGAAGTTGCCACTGAAGCTATATTGATAATGAGACTGCACCGCTCACTCATGCAGTCACAACTTGCTGCACCGCAACACAACAAGCGGGAAATTCCCTTCCATGTAATTTCACATTTGCATACAGATCTCATTGTTTCCTTGTCAAAGTGAGGTTTAATAGTTTTCTGCCCAAACCTAAAATACAGATACTGTAAATAGATTGCTGCTATTGTTATGAAAATCATTATTTTGGCCACCTATCAATAAACAATAAATCTGGACTTTCACGTCATGTTTTTAAACATCTGGATACAATTTATAAAGTATTTTTCTCCAACTCACTCCCATCTTTTTTTTTTTTTTTAATCATGCAAATGTAACTGGTCTGTTATTTCGACTGCATACAAGATGGTTACATAGAATTACCATATTTGTTATTGTTTTGTGCAACTAGTATGTCAACCTGTCCGAAGCCCAAGTGGGGCAAAACAAATGAGTTGTTGAAATGACTTTGTTTCTTAGAGGATTTGTTTGTTGGGTTCAGTATTGAGCTGGCTGCTGTAACACTCGCTAATGATTATGATACTGCAGCTGTAGTCTTGATTAATGAGGTGTTTTTCGTCCAGTGTCTGCCTCATTTGTTGAAACTTTGTTTTTTGTTTTGCCTTTCAGCATTTGATTGATCTTTTTTTTTTTTTAATCAGGGTTCCGTTCTAGTTTCCATCACAGATAAGGCACGCATGTAGATCGCTCTGTTTCAACTGTACATGTCTTTGATCAGATAGTTATTGTGGTCTGTTGGGTGAAACTGCAGCACACCACCACCACTTCTGTGCTGCTGTAGCTAACGTGTTGACTCTAGCTGCCATTAGCCCACGCCAGACTATTCTGGGTATGTGCTGCTACACTGATTCACTCACAAGTACACACTTTCAACTGCAAAGTTACATCAGTGAGTGATGGAGGTGTTATTGCAATGCCTCTCTGGCTTGGTTTGTTTGAATGTACCCTGTCAGCTGTGTTAGCTTTTAGTCCAGTTAACCTGCTCAGTTAATGAAGAAGATTGTAATGGTGGGATAAACAATACACACTTTTTTCAGATTCATTAAGAAAGGATAGGTAGTTGTAGTGTGAGTGTTTATTTTCTGATGATAGGGGCTCATTTGGATTTTTGCTAAGTAGTAAGTATATTGGCTTTAAGGCCTATCTTGTACCAGAAAGGACCACTCGCCATCGCAGCCAAGTGCTGATTTGCAGAGACAGAGTGCAAGTGTGTGGGTGTTTTGTTTAGCGCTCTCTCTCTATCTCTTTATCTCTCTTCAACACTTCCGAAGGCGAGACCGGCAGCCTTCACCACATCCGAACCCGTACAGATCTTCTATGAGTGATGACAGAATTCACAGCTGCTGTGGCTCTTGTCACACATGGTACCGCCATTAACCTAAAACAACACGAAACATGAGGTTGAGCTGGCCCACATGTCTGTGACTAGGCCTAGAGAATACAATGAGAGAGAGAGAGAGAGAGAGAGAGAGAGAGAGAGAGAGAGAGAGAG
>NW_022280054.1:5902393-5917033 GCF_004355925.1 Anarrhichthys ocellatus | reverse complement strand
GAGAGAGAGAGAGAGAGAGAGAGAGAGAGAGAGAGAGAGAGAGAGAGAACTTGTTTTAAAACAAAATGCAGTGAGAACATTTTTACATATATTAAAGGTAAATTATTAGCGTTACTGAGTTTGATGTGTTCATTTTCTCACAAGCACATTCTAATCTTATTTCACAACCCTCATCTTAACTTGTCTCCTGTTTTGAGACATTTATAACTTCTCACCGGTCACTCTCCTCTCCTCATGTTCAACAGGGTAAGGTTCACTTGGAGATGCGATTGAATGAGGTGATCACAGTGAGCGGCTCAATGGGTCAACACTTACTAGTCCGGTGAGTACCACGGTTCCCTTGTCAGTCAAAGTGAGGATCTAATCGTGCTGGTTGTCTTATGAACTGGGAATGTTTGCAGGGAATTTGAAATCAATAAAGAAAAACAAAAAAATTGCCAAAGGGCTTCACATAAGAGGATCAGGTATGCATACATTCAGATGTGCCTTACATTATGTGTACATACAACAGACACAGAAAGCACAGGCTGCATTCAGGTGTACATGCACTGCAAAATCAGACTGCTTTCCCATTTTCATTATGATACTAGGATCAAAGGAAGGGGGATTTAAAGAGGCATATAGCTGTGCTTTGCCTGATAATATAGTCCAACTCTAAACATTTCTTCTCAATAGTTCAGACAGAGGTGTAAGAGAGAAAAAAATAGTTTAAAAAGTAGTTTTCGTTGATATGATCATATTGCATGTCAATCTTAGCTTTCAGTGGGTTGTTTTAGGTTTTGAGTGTTTCACAATATTACTTTATCTATCAACTTTATTTTGCATCTGTACGTCAGACATCAAAAGTTCGTCACTGTTACCAGACAAAGATATGCGAGGATCGTCAGCTCATTGAAGGATAAGGTTGAGCATGTACACACACACACACACACACACACACACACACACACACACACGTATGTGTGTCCTTGTCAGACCTCATGCTGTTTACATATGTTGTTTTGCATCCACCATTCATACTTGGAGAGCGAAGGTAATGAGGAGGAAGTGATGGCATCTGAGCAGGAAGCCTGAGCTTCTCACACTGCGACCGCTGTGGCTTTCTGCTGCCGTCATTCACCGGGCCTCTTGTTTGCTTAAACCGCCACCTGCTCACCATCCCGCTTCATCATATGTGCATAGATGATGATACCTTTTTACCCACCGGACCGCACAAGGTAGCGAAGTGAGAATCAAAGGCGTCAAGCTTATCATTTGCACACTGTAGTCATCCTGTCGCGGAGTCATTAGTCACCAGACATGGTCAGAGCGCAGCGAGGTTGAGGGTTGAATCGAGAGATGCAAAGGAGCCTACAGGGAATATCGTCATGACAGCCTGGAAGATGATGCACAAACATCCTGACATCGGCTGCGGTCGTCTTCTCCCTCTGGCCTCACTTAGTGGCAGGCCGAATTCATTCTTATTCTCCGGTGCCTCCTGCTTAGCAGCCACATCCTGTTTAGGGTGTCTACAGTGTGTGTTTGTTGACACCAGAAACAGTTGTGTTCCTGTGTGACACGAGCCAAACATCAGGGCAAAGCACTACTTCTAAATGAAGAAGCAGCACCACTTCATCAATGCATTGTGCTGGTTCGTGCTGCTGACAAAACCTCTGGGACTTTGCAGAAATGTCATTTTTTAAATAGCGATCTTGATGCCAGATTAAGGCGAAGTCTGAGAACTGATAAACTGGAAAAAAAAATTAAATTGCAACCAACCTCAATAGCAATATGTTTGCCTTCTGTGTCGAGCTCCATGATACAGTGAATGAATCAGTGCTACATCAAAACGTGATGAATAAATAAAAATACACACATCCTATGTCATGTGTGAATTTAAACTAAAATTAGCATTTTGTTCTGAATCAACATAATTTAGTTAGCTTTATACATGAAGGACAACATTTACCTTCAGCGTTACTGGTGTTTGAAGTTTTATTTTGCATTAATGATACCTATATTTCATTTACGTAAAAAGTAATGAATGTGCGAGTAATGATATTACAATGGCATTCTGTTTTTTATCTTTTTGTGGGCAATTTCTTGACTTTTTGAACTTGTTTTTTAAATTTGTAGAAGTTGATGCCCACTGACTGATCAGACATGCACGTCGATCAAGTTTGTGTTCGGGAACCTTCGTTGCTTCTGAAATAGTTGAGTCCCATTGTAACACAGTGGCCCCTCGTGGTAAAGGGTTCTGTTTCAAGTAAACCTCTTCTTATAATACTTCAGACTGTAGCGGTTTAATAGCAACAGCATTTCCACTCAGTCATCTGTTGAACCAACAAGACATTATTTACTATTTATGCTGTCAAGACACAGTGTTTGGTCCCTCACCACCCTCCTGCTGAAGTATTTAAATTTAATGTTTTTTTTAAACTATTGCTTCAACTGGTGATGATGATGTAAATTAACACGGTACTAAAAATCTTGTTCCTGTTGTGTCCATGCACAGTAAATGTATTAATTGTGTCCCTCCCTATCGCTTTGTGAACTCCTCCAGGATAATAGAGTGCCAGGGACTGCCTTTGATCAGTGGGCAGAATTGTGACCCCTATGCCACCGTGTCACTCGTTGGACCTGCCAGGTAACTTTGTTACACGTATGCCACAGGTTTTACAGCACACACATATGATGATATTCTTTACATGCTTTAAGTATAGAAGCAGCAGGTTTTCTCATTTTTAACGATCTAATCTTGAGAAAGCCGACGGAAGCCATAACAATTTTGTCTAGATCACAAGATAAAAGAGACTGATTTTTTTTTTTACTGATGTTCCTCAATAATGCTTTGTATAAATGGATGTGATCTTGATGCAAAGAAAAAAAACGTGGTTTTGCTGATGACACATTTTCAAATATGAGTATCAGAGTTTCTGTGATGTGTCCCCTCAGGGCTGACCAAAAGAAAACGAAGGTAAAGAAGAAAACCAGCAACCCTCAATTTGAAGAGACCTTCTCCTTTGAGGTACATCCTGTTTGGCTTACTTAACACTGCGACACTCTTTGTATACGTAAGCCTGTAAATAAGCCTCGACGTGTTCACCCTCAGGTCACAAGGTCCGGCAGCTACTCTAAGAAGTCTCATTTCCAAGTGGAAGAGGAGGACATTGAAAAACTTGAGATCAAGTAAGTTTGTTGATTTATTTACTTATTTTCTCTCATCTGTGCGTTTCACTTTCTGTGACTCTCTCTCTCTCTCTTTCTCTCTCTCTCTCTCTTTCTCTCTCTCTCTCTTTCTTGTTTTCCCCTCTATAGTCTTGACAGAAGAAAAATTATTTCTTAACAACTTGAGGACAAAAAACGTGAATTTAGATGTGGTGTGTTCTGACTACTGATAGAGAGCCTTGGTTTCTGGTTAAGGATATGTGGGGCTTCCGTCACAATGGATTCATAGCTCACTTGGTAAGACTAGACAGATTCGAAGGTAAAAACACTCATGCATGGTTTTGAGGTTTGGATTTGAGGTGATGTCATTGCACGGGTCTTGTTTTCGCTTTTTACGCACCGAGCAGGTAAGCACCACTCGAGTTGTGACATTTATTTTGTCCCTTTTTGCCTAATTGGAATTGGGTAGTTGTGCGTTTGTGCTGCACACACGGCAACAAAAAAAAAAGTGTGTTACTCGACGTACATGTAGTTCAATGCTATATATTCATATATGAAATGCATGTCTCACTTTGCAGAGTTGACTTGTGGAACAATGAGAATCTGGCTCAGGATGTGTTTCTGGGGGAGACGCGGGTCCCGGTCAAGATCCTTGGGAATAGCCACGTCCACAAAGCCTGGTAAGGACCAGACAGAAGATGATGTCTTTTCATTTCTAACATCATTATCCACTAGGAGTGTAAACAAATACAAATACATTCATGTGCATTACATTTCTTTTTATCTTCTGTCACACGATTTCACCAATTTGATACAAATATCTGCTGAACTCACTCTTTGCTGTGGTGGTGCCAGTGGATCCAAAAACACATTTAGAAATCAAAGAAAAAGGCGTTCCTTATTACTCCAGATCATGGGTCATAGATCCATATTTTCACTATTCCTTTCCACTCTGACCATAACACAAACACAAACGCCTGTTTAACAACTTTTATTTAGACTCAATTTACACTTTTCTTCTTCTTTTGGAAGATGGGGTTCAAATATAAATCCTGCTTTATTGTCCGATTGATTTATGTACAACAGTACAATTTTAATATTTTGTGAGCAGCTAAATCTCTACATGTAAACATGACTAGTTTAAATGACGGTAGAAAACTATTTAACACAGAAGAGGAAGCAGTCCACACCATTTCCGGCCCCTTCTGGGGAGACCGCACTGACTGCCAGTATAAATACTAGGGCTGAAAATGAATGGGGCCCATTTTAGATTTTTTCAGGGAAGATAATGGAAGACTAGAAGACCTGTGCAGCATACAAACACCACTTCTAGCTCATGTTTATTAACCAGCAGAAATCCAGGTTTTTTAGAAATATTTCTTCATCAAACAGGATCAGCCTGTGTCTTTGGTAGAGTTTATTAGACGGCGGAAACATGAGGGACAATGATGGAAATAAGTCCAGGACTGTCTTGTTCCTGCCAAAGTCTGTTGTGTGTCTTAATAAGATCTAACATTGTGTTCAATAACCAAAACCAAGCCTGACACAGTCACCTTCTTTGTAACTAGATCAGGTTCTTGCACCGGAGGAGCTTCATGTTTTTGAGTCTTTTAGTTTAAAAAACTCCACCCTGCTCACCCATTAAGACGACTTGAACGCTTGAGTTCTTCCGTGCTATTACAAGGTCATTTGAGAAATCTTCCTTGATTTCTCAGTGTTTCTGTTGTGTGGGTGTTTCCTAGCTCTGTGTCAGTGTAGGTGATATGGGATTATGCCAGATAGCAATCTGTTGGTACATGAGGGCTGTGAGTCGTGTGCGTGGGTGGCTTTATGCACGGTGGCAGTACCTCATGTCCTATGTTTATGCTGGAAGCCGTCCATGTCTCTCACATAAAGACCGTTCAGCTTCATGAAATCGGTACAGGTGATCCGTTGACTTTTTGCCGAAGAAGCGTCGCTGTGCCTGTGTACCGTGATAACGGATAAAGCGGCTTACGGACAGGCCTACTGTATGTATCTGCAGCTTTTTGAAGCACTGCAGTTCAACTCCGCATTTCATCATTTTGTGTTTTGCTCCACCTGTTGGCTTTCAGAGAGACGTGCATGCAGCAGAAATATGAGCAATGTTCTCTTAATCAAAGTCAGTTAACAAACCCTTTGATTTTTAAGTGGAAGTTCTCGACTCCACTGGAATTGTGAAAATTAGCTGGAACAATAATAAAGCAAATGTTAAACGACAGCTGTCTGGTTTATCGGTAATCATCAGCTTTGTTGAGTCGTACTTTGGACCCCCTTTACGTAGCGTCTGAGCTGCTTTCATCTTGTTGACGCTTCAGAGCTACGGTAAAGCATCATCTAGGTGTATTAATGTATCGCTAATGGTCTTATTGAATTCAGTTCTGTTTTATCAGTTTACAGGGAGTTTTCTTGCTCGTTGAGGAAAACATCTTAAAGGATCGTGATGCTAATTTCTTTCCAAAGGAAGCGTCATCCCAGTTAGAAAACAATGATATATATATATATATAAGCCCGAGCATTTCCATAAAGTCAGTCATCTAAATATGACTATCTACAAGGTTATTTAATTGTCATTGTACAACAGGCTTGCACAAAGAAATGCAGATTGCGGTCCCATTTTGCTACTCAACAAAACACACACAACAAAAAATGGAGGGGTGGAGGATGAATTAAGGAGTCTCACAGCCAGAGGAAAGAAGTTGTTTTGAAGTCTGGTGGTTCAGCAGCTGATACTCGTGTATCTCTTGCCAGATGGCAGCAGGGTGAAGAGGTTGTGCCTGGTGCGGGTTTTGTCTTTTAATATCCTTTCGAGTTCTTTGCAGGCACCTCTAATCACCGATGCTCAGTAGACGCGTACCAATGATGTTCTGGGCGGTTTTAATCACACGGTGTAGAGCCCTCCTGTCCTATGCCGTGCACATGCCGTGCACATGCTCCTCTGTAAAACGACTACGACTGAAATATTTCTCATATCCATTGACTCTGTAAGGAGCTTAAGCATCTCTGTGATGTTTAGCAGCTTCACGGTGCTGTATCCATAAACTATTCACCAACCTGCATGTTCAGCTGTCCTTTTTTATGCAGAACGATAGTTGCATGCACAACCCGTCCTGTGTTTCGGCAAAGCATAAGGTAAATGAGTTTTTGATTGATAAAGATGCTTTTTTTTTCGGTCCAATAAAGTTTAGGGAGCATTAATCCCACGTGTAGATACTCTCCATTCTTTTCCTTTTAGCTGTCTCTTTTTGCCGGTAATATTGGTACGAGACAGTTTTTATTGTGTTGAGCAGTTTGTTTCAGGTCAGCAGGATCAACCGTCCCTTCAGCTTCTATTTTCTGAACGGGGTAGTGAACTTAAATCATTCGGCCCCTGTGTAATTCTATGTAAGGTTGTTTTTAGGTTTTGTACTTTTAGGTTTTCTCAGGTTAATCCTGGTTGGTTAATCCTGACATTGAAATGTATATGTTTTTACATGCATCACAGCACAGTGATGTGGTGTCTGTCTTCCTGTGGTCTAACAGGTATCTCCTCCAGCCCAAAGGGAACGGCAGCAAGTCCAAGTCTGATGATTTGGGATCCTTGCGTTTGAAGCTGACCTACATAGAAGACACAGTGCTGCCATCTGCCTGCTACACACCACTCTGCAACCTGCTGCTCAAATCCCCAGATGTGAAGGTAAAACCTCCGAAAGAACATACACAATTGTACGTTTCTAGTTTAAAGCAATCACAGAATCTAGGCCAACGTACACGGAAACCATTTAGGGGCTTTTAGTAGATAGCTCATGGTGGTGTAGCTTTCCTTTGTGTGGCCCAATCACCTCAGTTTCTAAAATGCGCTAAATTGTAATCATGGAATTGATCAGTTGCTGATAATGCTGTGTTGACGCTGTGTATCTACACCTTTCAGCCCATCTCGGCGTCGGCCGCACACATCTTGGGGGACATCTGCAGAGAGCGGTACGAGGCTGTTCTGCCCACGGTTCGACTGCTGCTCCACCACAATCGCTTTGTGCCTTTTGTCTCTGCTGTGGCAGCACTAGAGCTGGACAACACTCAGTGAGTACTTGCACGTGCATGGCGTCCGGAGAAAAGCCTGGTGCTCGAAGCGTTACACGGCAAATGGAATCCTTCTAACAGGAGCTACTTCGTTTTGTTTTAATTCTACTCACACAGGCGTACCTACAGTACAGTACAGCACAGTACAGGTATATACTGACATGTAGATGATATGTGTAAGCACACATTTTTCCTTTGACAAACTGAGCTAAACTGTCAAACCTTTAGATGCTGAAACACAAGGGCTGATATATTGAGGATTGCTCCAGAACAACACAAAATAACTAACTGTGAAATGGTCTTTTGTCAAACCTGGTTAACGTTAGTGGCATATTTCTGTGTCCATGCAGGGAGGCTAACACTATATTCCGTGGCAACTCACTGGCAACACGCTGCATTGATGACATGATGAAGATTATGGGAAAGAATTATCTGGCAGTTACCCTGAAGCCTGTAATAGATGAGGTATGAGTAACCCGGACACGCACGCATTCAGAATAGATGCTAGAAAGGCCATAAGTCACTGGAGTCAGTATGGAAAACTCCCCTTAAACAGCTGCCTTTCCGCTGCAAACATGGAGATGGAAGTGGTAGGTTTGGAGTTTGTACAGAGTACAGAGTACAGAGTACTGCATTGACTGCCTCTTTTTCAAACCTATCTACTAATTAATAGTGCTTTATTTGTGGCTTTTTAAGTCTAGTTTACCTCCATCTGCAAAATGTTCCATATTTTATTTTTGGTCGGCTTAAAAATAATTTTATTTCATCGACATGTCTGAAACAAATGTCAACAGTACTCTTACTCGTCAGCTCCTGTTTTTCTATGCTCAAGATAATAGGAATAAGAAGGTCTTAATTTCTTATTAATACATTGACTCTAATTGTTTGTTGTTGTTTTTGTCCTTTTTAACCTTTTCATAGATTTGTGAATCCAACAAAACATGCGAGATAGACCCCGTTAAACTGAAGGAAGGTGACAACACGGAAGTCAACAAGGTGAATGCACTCGACGAGCAGAACTTCCTTAAGTTCTTCTGATAAATCCAGTAATCGGACTATGTGTCTGACTTTCCCGACCATCATCCATATCATTTCGTTGGCCTTTTCCTTTTAAGATGTTTGGTTTTCTCTCTTTTTACTGATGTGTTTTTCTTTTGTTTTTGCCTCTGCAGGAGAACCTTCAGGGTTACGTCCAGAAAGTCTTTTCCTCCATCACCCAGTCAAGTTCCAGCTGTCCCCCACTTATGTGTGATGTCTTCAGGTCACTGAGACACTTGGCCTGCAAACGCTTCCCCGGTAAACGCCAGAGCCTGTAGTACATTTTTTGCAGCCACTTGGTCAGAGAAATAATCATTCAGACATCTAAAAGAGACATAAAAACAGACCCAGCGCAGACATGAAGCTGGGAAGAAGGTGTTAATCCGTCTGTGTTATTTCTTCCATTCCTCTGACATTGTGAAACTGTTCAGCAGGTCACTGCTTATTGTTCCAAGGAACGTAAATATGTTAGTGGTCCCCTGCACCAAACTGATGTTTTAATATCACTGTGTGCTGCAGTTTATTTAATTTCGGTAGCACATGGAGTTCCACAGTGTTCACCCCACGGAAGAGTTACAGGATAGCCTCAGAAAAAAACAAGGACAGTGTCGTCAGAGGACTTGACACGGCTCTAAAACTGGGCTTTTACTATGTAGCTCAATATCAGCAGCTTGGTTCAACATAATGAACACAAGAGCTTTTATAGTGTGTTATATTCTGTCCACTCCCTGTATGTACACGCTAGAAACATTCTTGGTATATTGGTGATGGTTAAATGTCACCCCTGTTGTTTTTCCTGATGCCATGTTCTTTCTCTCTACAGCCGACCCACATGTTCAATACTCGGCCGTTAGCAGCTTTGTTTTCCTGCGATTCTTCGCCGTCGCTGTTCTTTCTCCCCACTCCTTCCAGCTCCGTTCCCACCATCCTGTAAGCGCATGGCTTTGGCACCATTTAAAAACAAATACGGGAGAGCAAATTCACATACGGGCCTATATACAGTACGTTGTCGTCATTGTGCACTTCTGTTTTAATTCCAGGACCCTGAGGTTTCCCGCACACTCACACTCATCTCAAAAACAATCCAGACGCTGGGCAGCTGGGGTAGTTTGTCGAAAAAAATGGTAAGATCACCCGTAAGGATGAGAAATTCTTATTAGCCAGTTAAAGCAAAGTGAGAGGACGGGTAAATGGATGTATTATTCACTTTGTAGGATCATGACGTTTTAATAAAGCCGTTTATCATTCTACGTTTAGAGGAACACTGAACAGTGTTAAATATAGTCTGCTGCGTAGTGAATGGAAAGTACTGGTACTTTATGTCTTTAACTGTCATCAAACTTTATCATCTGTCTCATGTATGTCTTTATTTCTCTTTCTCTTTGTAGTCTAGTTTCAAAGAAACCTACATGTACGACTTCTTCAAATCATTCCAAGAAGACAAGTGTATAGAAAAAGTTAAAAAGGTATTTTGTGATTGTACTCAAAAGTCCGTAGAATGCGAATGTTTATTTATTGATCATTTGAAATGGTTAACACTCAAATCATTGTCAATGCTGTTTTCCAGTTCCTTGATGAGATCTCCTCTAACGTCAGCAAAGGGTCCAGTGGGCTGGAGGACGCAGTGGTCCTCAAGGAGGGGTGAGTGTTCATCATGAGCCGGGATCAGTAGGAATTTAAGGGCGGGGAGCTCATGCTCAAAAAGTGCTGGATCTCACATTTACCATTGTGCTAAGATTTATTCAAAATCAAAACAATGGCATATTTTTACATGACATTATTCAATTTAAACTAACCCAAAACCCTTTGTTTTCCTCCAGTAAAACATGGATTTGTTTGTTTAACCTCAATCCTGTGTGTGTGTCTGTGTGTGTGTCTGTGTGTGTGTGTGTGTGTGTGTGTGTGTGTGTGTGTGTGTGTGTGTGTGTGTGTGTGTGTGTGTGTGTGTGTGTGTGTGTGTGTGTGTGTGTGTGTGTGTGTGTGTGTGTGTGTGTGTGTGTGTGCGTGTGTGTGCGCGCGCGTGTGTGTGTCCTTCTAGGGAAGTACAGAAACGAGCCCAGGGGAAAAAACGCCTTGGCAAGAAAAACTTTTCAAAGAGATGGCTCAGAGTGACCAACAGGGAGCTCTCCTACCACAAACAAAAAGGTGAGACCAGTTTCTATCATCTCGTTCTCCAACCACATACAGTTTCATCCAGAACTCGCAGCATAATATAAGATCAAACTGACGGGAGATGGCTGCATGCAGCGCTTTCTATCACGGTGTCGTTCTCAATACCACCACCAGGTGGCGCCACAGTCATCCGATCCAACACTTAGTGGAGGTGCCAATAGACTGGCTGGATTTATTTGCCAAAAGTTGAGATGTAAATGTTATGTTGTGTATAAATAGTCAGACTCAGAAATTGTCATCAATGGAAAGCCTGCATACTTCAAAAAAGTCCACAAAGTACTCAAACTGATCATCTAAACAGTTAACAATTGTGATTAACGAGCAAATCATAGGTGTCCCAACACTGTTTACTTTGTCTTAACTGATTGATGATGTTGGGTTCTTAATGTTAATGGGGGATCTAAGGAAAGGATCAAGAGTGTTATGCTCTAGCTGGATTTATTAGAGAGGGATGATGTGATGATGCTGCTGGTATTATACACCCCAACTCGTCTCTCTTTTCTCTCTATTGACCGGAAAGCACTGCAACTTCATGTCCTGCAAAACCTCAATAAAAGAAAAATTGATTTTCACTGTGTATTCTTCTTGACAGATTTGACAGAATTACTTTTTTGATTTCCAGGGAAAGAGGCCCTCTGCATCATCAATGTCAAGACTATCCAGGCGGTGGAGAAACTAGATGAAAGTGCCTTTAACCGCAAAAATGTAAGCCAATTCCTCTCTGACACCCAATCATTAAAGCATGGCCCCATTGTAATGGATAGCAGCCAGTTCCCCAAGTTGCAGTAATGAAATGATGATCGTATTGTATTGGGAGTCTCGTGAGCGTCGTTGACGTCTTTACTCCAAGAATTTGAGAGTGTCCTGGATATGACCTGGGACGGGATGATTGGTAACATCTTAAACTGCTTCGTTTCTCTCGTGTCAGATGTTCCAGGTGGTCCACTCTGAGAAGCCTCTGTATGTGCAGGCAGGAAACTGTGTGGAGGCCAGTGAGTGGCTGGAGGTCCTGGGCCCGGTCAGTCGCTGCAACGAGGGACGCTTCTCCACCTTCCATCCCTCGAATTACACCAGTGGAGCCTGGCAGTGCTGCAAAAACCAGAGTAACAACGCACCGGGCTGTAAGCCCTGCACAACGTGAGTCATGGACATGTGTTGCCGATCATAATAAAACACTTGCTCAACTTGCTCTCTACTGTTTTGAAACTCTGCTCCTGCTGGTTGTAAATTTGACCAACCATGTAGATGCCACTCCAGAGCTGTAATGAAAACAGTCATGTTGTGATATAAACTCAAAACTTTGG
This sequence comes from Anarrhichthys ocellatus, assembly GCF_004355925.1. NCBI lineage: Eukaryota > Metazoa > Chordata > Actinopteri > Perciformes > Anarhichadidae > Anarrhichthys > Anarrhichthys ocellatus. The sequence goes on along the minus strand of NW_022280054.1, from coordinate 5,905,295 downwards.
ATCAGTTAGGTGTGCAGCTGCCAAACGGCCGTTGTCTTTTCCCAGGAGCTTCTCAGTTTTTCCACATGTGGATCGACACGCATGCAAACAAAGTGCAACACTCTTAAAGTTACAATCTCAACGATCTCAGTTTTATGCACTTTAGTGGAGCCTATGGCGACAAACAGTGGTTCCAGGTGTGTGTTTTTGGGCTCTCACTTCCCAGAGACGTTGATGTGATTTTTCTAGGGGATGTCACCACAGACACCCAGTTCATTGTAGTCTGGGCCACAGGGCTCAATCTCCATTGTGTCACCTAACCACTCTGTCCGACAAAGACTTCTGGACCCAGATATGTAGGAATACCTTTACAATGCCTCACTCACCTACAGATAATTCAATACTAAGTGATTCACGGAACGCACATCACCCAACACGAGATGTATAAAAAGGGATTTTCAGATTCATGATAGGTGAGCACGATGAACACATCAGACAATAATTTCCACTCGGCTCTGCCCACCACGTCATTACATCTGGAAACGAGTCTCCGACAGGATATCCCTCATTACGAGCCGTAGCACCTCTCTGTCTGCTCGGTGACCTCTACAAACCCATACTCGCCAACTATTCCGCTCACTGGAAAACAAGAAACACAAGAAACATCATCAATGGTTCAACCTTCTCACAGAACATAGTTCCGTGGAAGGAATGTCGCCACCAAAACCACACCGTTAAAAAAAGAAAAGAAAACCTGGGCCCCTTTTTCAGTCTAAACTAATTAGAATATAGTATCCTTCGCTTCTCTCTGCTGATCCCTCCTGGATGAGATCCTCTGACACGTTTCCTCTCTCCTCTTTCAGCACCGTGCTGGCCAACCTGCAGCTGGACATCGACTGCGACCGGGAAACGGAGAGAATTTTCTCTCTCCTCTCCTCGAACGATACCAAGCTCCAGAACATGGAGGGTCAGTGTTTGTTCATGACTTCATTACAGTGAGAAGGATTTGATGATTACACTCCTGGGCAAATGTCACAAAGACCACTATTGGATTCTTGGAGGCATTACGTCATTGTTAGAGATAATGTAATGATTTGTGTATGCACGTGGTACTTGTGGGTCAGTGTAAGTTGAGAAAAATAAATGTTTTTAATTGTTTTGGCTCTACTCTTCAGGATGTTGGATTAGCTGTTAAAAAAACAAAAAAGGCTGCACTGTGTAATGATGTGGTTCCTGTCTGCAGACGCATGTGCCAGTATGGCGGTGTATCAGGGCCCTCAGCGGGAGCAGGAGGACTACTCCAAGTTTACCATTCAGGAACCCAAAGAGACCTTTCAGACGCTCAAACAGCTCCGAATCGTCATGGAGGAACTTCAGAAGCAGCACAACATCAGGAGTGACACCACGGCGCAGTACGGGAGCCTGTAAGTCTGTTGTATTTGTACTGCAATACTTATGCATGTTTGTGTGTATGACTTTGTATCCGTAGCTTTTATTTTTTTTTTTCCCCTGTAAGTCCCAGCGATGCAAAACTAAACCAGTATTGTTACTGCTGCTCCCACTCACACAGAGATCAGGAACTCATCTTTGTTATCCTTTCTGTTTCAGGGACAACCCCATCGTAGGGAAAACCTCTTAACCTCTTTGGAAGGTGTGGCCTGAAACGGCCATAGCAGCAGGTGTCGGAAGCCTCCACGGTCCTAAAGGAGTCACTGGAGTTGTCCCAGTGAGAGCAGAGCGCCCGCTGTGTGACCAGGAGATGCACCCTGACCTCCAGACAGCATGAGTCCACTACAGCAGTGACCGCCTAAGAAGGGGAATCAGAACGAGCTTCTCTCCTCTGTCCTTGAAATGAACAAAGCCCTTTGGTGTTGTCGTTTTCTTTGGCAGTGCGTCGCCTCATCTCCTCCCCTCCTCTGGTCCCTTTTTAAAGACTCTTTTCTCGTCTTAATTTATGTCCTCTTTGACGTCTATGGCTGTTTTTTTAAAAAGGCATCATTACAGTAGATAGTGTGTGTGTGTGAATAGGCTGCTAATCTTTTTTTTTATTCACCAAATTCTTTTCCACCAAACAGCTGTGATGATGCTCTCTCAAATCTTTTTGAAGTTTTTCTCTGAATATCTGTCTTTTTAGAGTTGATTTAATAATCATCGTTGTCTATTTGAGCCCCGTTTTATCTTTCTCTACTCTTCTAAGGCCGGTCCACAGCAAGAACGATAACTATATCAATAACTATGAGAGCTGATTAACGGTAATCTTCTGTAATCAGCGGGGCCACGAACGCGTCGCACGCTCCAGCTGGGTCGGATGTGACGATCTGTAAACTCAGAAGGATTTTGATTGGCTGTCGGTGTTTCTATCGTGCATCAAATCGCTCTGAAAACGATTCCAACGATGCTGTTTGTTGTGATAGTTGTGGCATGGACTCCTCTTTACGGTATATTTATAGTTCTTGTTCTAGGTGTGGATGGCCCGTAAGTGTCCGTTCTCTTCTGAACAGTTGTGTGTGTGTGTGTGTGTGTGTGTGTGTGTGTGTGTGTGTGTGTGTATCTTTCAGAGGACAGTGGAGTAGATGGAACCGATCTGCCTTACTTTGATGGATGTTTCTTTCACATTAAAAGCTTAGGGAATGATGCAGAAGCACTTTAAATATTTGGAGCACTCCAAATGGAAATGATTAGATACTTGTTATCAGCTTTCCCCATTTTGATCAGTTCCATGATCTTGAGTAATCTTTTTGTTTAATTTGTGTATAATTACATTTATAGCCTGTAGATTTTAAGATATTTTTCTTGACCAAAGACAGTTTCATTTTTTTGACTTGAAAAGAATAATAACGTATTTTGAATACAAAGGTTTAAAAATGGAGAAAATCATATATATATATATATATATATATATATATATATATATATATATATA
>NW_022280054.1:5824191-5902383 GCF_004355925.1 Anarrhichthys ocellatus | reverse complement strand
ATATATATATATATATATATATATATATATATATATATATATATATAATTGTTTTCTGTGTATGTATTTTGTCAACATATCCTTTTACTTTTTTAGTGACTTAAGGCAAGCAGACTGCATGCATTCAGTTTGGAATCCTGATGGCACATGATTGTGGTGTAGAGTTGTATTTCCCTGTGATTGTGAATCGTATTGGTACAGTGTACATCAGATTTGTGCTGTCGTGTTGAGAGCATCGCAACATATATCTGTAGTGGCTTATGTAAGAAGTGACGGAGGAACCAGTCAGACAAATTCATCCTTGAATTTGTTCAGACAATCACGGCAACCGACAAACCCATTGTTCTCAGCGCTCCAGCTGTTGTTTCTCAAAATGGTTTTAGATCATTTGTTTGAAACGTGGCACTCTGGGTGGCTCAGAGTTAAGTTCTTCTCATAGTTAGTCTAAGGCAGCACTCCACTGCCAACACAGTCACGAACAGGAGAAAGATACAATCGTTAATAATGATGCACATCATCATTCTCTTGATGCGAATCATATTCTGGACACGTTTTTTAACCTCACAATCATATCTTGCAGACGTAAGGCTGCATCTGATCAATGCAGTGATAGAAAATAGTTCACGAGCTGCCCAGTCTGAGTCGTGAGTTATCAGCCCAACGAGGATTCAATTAACTTCATGAAACTGATACCAAATCTTAAGATCAAACCAGCAACGTGTTTTGTACCGATTTGTTTTTATCGATTAATCAACGAATCATTTTTTTGCGCTGGAGGAAACTGACAAACAATCGAACTTTGATTCAATCCTGATTTTGTCTTTTTGTCCACCGTTTTGAACAATGAAGTGTTGAAAAGAGACAAAAGAAACTTGAATTTATTTTAACAACAAAAGAACATTTTAATGCTGATAATACAGGGTTAACCGTGTACTTTTCTTTCGCCTGTGGAAATGAGTTTTTTTGTCTTTGGTCCGTCATATATTTCTAACATCTTGTGTATTTAACAATATATTTTTCTAGGAAAATGTTTTTGTATCTTTTTTTGTTTTTAAACGCTGATTTAATGTGTTGGTTCTTTGACTTGCTCCCTTTACTGACTGTATGTGGTTGTAGCTGCTGCTAAGCCGCCACTTGTTGATAGCTTAACGCAGTGTTGCTGAAGTGACTTGTGTGTGTAATGTCTCACAGAGCTGCAGCTGGCACCGACTATGTCCACATGCAGGTTGTAAGTGAATGGACTGCCTAAAGTTTATCAAAAGTTGTTTTTTGTTTGGACAAGGTTGGAGGGGGAATGACTCTGGACCAAATTTCAACAAAATGTAATAACAGCATAAAGTTATTGTTGTAAAAGCTTGCATGTCAACTCCATTGCTAGTTTGAATAAGCACCAGTTAACTAGCGGTTGATGTATTTTGGCTGTGTGCTCATTTTCATATGAAGGTGAACATTGTTTTGGGGTTTAAATTTCATTTGCTTTGTCGCTGAGTTATGGTTTTTATCTGCTTTCAAAAAAGGGATTTTTTTTTTTTTTTTTTCCATTTGATTTCCCATGTCTCTAAAATAAAAACAGTCCCTGTCAAAATGTGGAAACGCCTGCAGTGGCCAGGAAGTAATTGACTTATTTACAGAAACAAGAAATCCAGGTTTATGCAAGAACAAAAATTGATTTCAGAGTCTGTACATCAAGTTTACTCTCAAAGCATGCAACAATATTATATGTTTCTTTTCAAATACAGGAGTGAAAATTGCAAAAGAATCTTTTCTTTCTCCCAATCAACTTACATCTGCTCTGTAGAGAGGCGTAGCTCAGAGCACGAAGACTTCATGACACGTTGTTCTGAAAGCTTCTACCTGTCCGGCCGATCCTCACGTCTCCAGCTCATTTCTTCTGAATGTCTCCATACTGCTTCGATACAATGTCTGTTATTTTTATACACATTAAATAATTTTATTTTACATAAAGTGGTCTTTTCTGTGTCCATTTGAAACAATTTACAGCAACAACACTTTGCCAATGCTTGAATTTTAAACTCCACAATTTTTATATTTCACGAGACAGGCCGCTTTATGAAAAGCGTGCGCTTTGTTGTGATGGATTCTCTGCTGCATGACAATGAAGTTAGTCTCTGTGGAGGAATGCTAAAAATGATCTCATATGTAGTAATAAAGGAAAACTGATGTCATTATTCAAGTTAAAAAAAAACAATCCGTAACATTTGGTCAGTCATAATGCAGCGTGCAGTGACTTTTCATTCCTGCTTTCTCTGAATTCCTCCAACATAAACGCATTCAGAGTTACACTCATCTGTTTTGAAAATGAGTGATTCAAAGATGTAGAAATGACTTTTCTTCAGCAACTGCTTTGAAATGAACCTGCTGCACTTCAAAGTAAAATATCTGTGCACGCTGAATCTCAATGTATAGGAATATAAGCAACATTTTCCAGGTTTTATTGAAATTCAATAACCAGCTGTGACAATATTGGCCCGTAATCTTGAAGCTTTGTGTGGAATTAATTATACTTTGAACTATAATTATTGTAAGCAGTAGTGGTTGGAGGGAAAAAGCTTGTCAATGTCTTTGTTCCCAGTTTTGGCTCTAGTGCAGGCTGATTGATTTTATTTATTGGATCTAGAAGACAAAACGAGTGATAACATGTTAAGTGTAAACATTTGCAACATGGTCCCCGACGTCGTACAACATGCACGTAAAATAACAGAAATGAAAAACTACAGAAAGCAACTTCAAAACCTCTACATCTACTAAAACATTGACAAAACCAATCAGTGCTTGAATAGTAGCAATACAAGCACATTGTCTGCTTTACACTAACTTTGAAATTCTTTTTGCAAATAGGCTACCCATGTCAGACCATTTAATACTAAAAGCCTTTGTGTGTTGTTCGCTTAATGCCGTAATTGAAGTACTGCACCCAATTTTCAATCACCTGCACCCAGAATGCACCTGTGACAGCAAATGTCACTGATTACATCACTTAGAAATCAGAGCTTGGATGCTGGTTTGCTCTTTGGTGTTGACAACAATCAGGGTCCTGTGAGGAGCAACTGGCAGCTATATGGTTCTGGCTGAGGTGTGTGTGACACAACACAGAAAGGTGACTGAACGTCGACGGCTCCAGAAGAGGTGAGCGTATAGGTGATGCGGTAGCATCAGTTACATCAGAACTGGAGAGTATCTCATCGTTGGAAGAAGAGCAAAGAACGGCACTGAATGCTTCTCTCCATGGAAAAGATGTTTTTGCTGTTCTGCAGATTTGCTTCGATAAGAGTTTGATTAACAGATGGTTCATCCAATCATCATTTTTGAAAGTGCCTTTTCCAGGTTAACGTTGTCCAACACAAACATACTCTTCGTCCCGCATTTCGTTAGTTGATCTGCTCACTCTACAGCAGACTATTAAGTCTTGTTTAATGATTTAAAGCTGAAAAGAAGCTCAGACAAATATGAAGAGACATCTGCCGTAAGGCTCAACAGCACACAACATATTCCAGAAATAGAGCTTGTTTTGTCTATACTTGTCTCCTTTGATACAAATGAGTTTCTGATGTCGGTGTTTTTTTGATTCGCTGAGTTCACATGACCTCAAAATACATAACAAGTCATGTTTTTTTATGTCTCAAATTGATTGACAGAGGTTTTGAAAAGGAGTAACTCAACAGGACAGAGGGTGGGGTTTGTTGGTGTTGGAGATGGAGATAAAACATCAGCACAGTATGTGCAGGCTTAAGCGGGCCCCCTACAGCTTGTTTGACATCTGTGAATTGAAGTGTTGTGGATGGAAGGGATCAAAGCTCCAATATCCACACCTCACCTTACTTTGTCTATTGGCATTTCATTTCATTTAATCCCATTTAAATTTATTTTGTTTTCCGCCTCGTACTCTCTGAAACGTTGTTTTAATACATTGTCATGCCTAATGCGATGACTTTCAGTCTCTTCTTTATTTAAAGAGGTGCCGCACAAATAAACCTTCCTCATAAACTGAGTCTTTCCTTCAGGGAGACTCCTGGTTGAGGTCCAACCCAACCATAATGTTATTACACGGAGCCTCTTTCTTCCTGTGGCGTTTCCTGCCTCCTGTCTAAAAGGAACATTTCAACATTTTGGAAAAATATGCCTATTCACTTTCTTAACAAGAGTTGAATGCGCAGACTGATACCACTTTCCACGTCTGTGTAGTTAAGTATGAAGCTAGGCTGCAATTAGCAGCTGTGCTAGCATTAAGACTGGAAACGGGGATAAACAGCTAGCCAGGGAACACAGTTATGAAAGTCTCTATGACAGGAAAATATTGCAAATGTAGTCTGATACCACAGCATGAGATGTCGTCATGTTACAAGAGTACAAAGCTCTGTCTGTGAAGGAAAACAGACGCTTAAAAATGTACAGAAGAAGATTAATGAAGCCTACTGAGGCGTGCTGGTTTTGATCCCTGAAACATGCAGTGCTCACTGTGTACCGATGCATGTGCTTCTACTGCTTGTTCATGAACTTCCTGTCCCCTGTTCCCTGCAGCTACCTGACTTAAAGGGTCAACAAATCACAGCCAAACCTATACTTTCCCTCCTACCTATAGAAGGGAATGCAGGTATTTTATGTGGGCAGGTTTTGAGACACCTGCCAGTGGATCTTCTGCCTCTACCCAAAACAAATGAAGGTAAGATCTTGTTTGTGTCACATTAAATACAAATAGAGATGTAAACCTCAGTGGAGCCCTGCTGTTGCTGCCTTGAGATCATCATCTTCACAGCACTCTGGCAACATCACAGTCCTCCTTTACTTTCATACTGTGCCCGCTGACCCTCTTCATCCTATAGGACTGCTGTGTCAGTCCGTAGAGTCTCAGCACTGCTTTGACTCCCTCTGGTTTTCTCTGTTTAAATTTGAAGCTAAGCTCCATGTCCTCCTTTATCCGTTACTGAAAGTCAGTTGAGATGAGATGAATGTGGCCAACTGGTTGAGTCTTTCTTGTAAAGTATGTGGCGGTACTGATTCCCCAGAGTTCACAGGCAGGGAAGAGGCCTGAGAACCTGTACCTCACAACAGAATACAGAAACAATTAGAAACGCATCTCACAGGGGTCTTCCCAACGAAAATGCCTCTATGATAATGAGGGAATGTGTATGAAGGGGCTTTCAATGAAAATAAACCAACAAAAGAAAAATAAAGCCTGCAGGTTATTGTTAGTCAAACACAGAGTCTGCACTGTCTCCACAGAGTCTGCACGGTCTGCCCTGATGCAGGTAACCGAGAGGAAAGGTGTTCTTTAATATTCACACCAGTTTGGTTTCAGAATGCTTTAAATCATCCTCAATCAGAAAAGTTGAGACAGCAGAGAAGTCTGTTAACAGGCCTAAAGACCAGCGTTCCTGGCTGTCAACATCTGCTGAAATGAGTTCTGTATTAAGTTAATGAAGGATCAGAATATCCTGAGGGTTTGGCTCCCATCTTAAGGCCTAAAGAAAGGGCGTCGTCACACCTGCTTGGCCAAGAGGGGAAACGCACCAAGCTGCTCTCAATAGTTAATTAGGAGCTATTCCTCACACAGTGCACAGCAGGTGATCTCAATAACCCTCCAATCAACTCAAGGGAGTTCAGCTAAAATTAAACTTAAATGTCAGATGTGACAGAGTTTAAATCGTGTGGCCATGGTTCTCTGGCTCTGCTCCTTAGTTTGATTCCACTGTGGGATCATTACACTTGAAATGTACAGATTATTGTCAATTACTGTGTAGATCTCACTGATATGACTAAATTGCTCATCATCTGGAAGTCAAGACCTCTGCATTTTACGGAGGAAAAGTACCCTGTAATCCCCACAGAGCTGGCTCCCTGTCAGTCCTTGTTTTCCCCAACATCTTGCTGCCAGACCTACCTCCGATTCCTCAGGCTTTGCCATGTACTGTTTTGTGCCTCATGTGCTTCCACATAAACATGAAGCAAACTGGGCCGCAGAAAACACATCAAACAAACAGGTGTTGATATATTGTTACATTATTAGCAGTGCAATCAATCAAACATGTTCTGTCCAGAGTTGTATGAAGATGTTCTGGTGTATAATATTGGTTTGTATGATTTAGAGAGATGGCACATGTGTGTTAACACAACACTGCATCCAAATGTAGTGAAACGTGAGCTACTGCCTGGCTCGTGCACAATTTTCCGAATCGGAAATGGTTTATTGCCAAGTACGTTACACATACGTTACGCTCGGTGATCGGTGCGTGACAATAAACATAGTAAAAGACGTAATTTAAAAATAGAAAATATGAAAATGTACAATAAATAAACAAACAAATTAGTAACAGAGCCAATTCAATTGTTCAGTTTTCTTATTCTTGTATTTTATACCCATATTATTCTATTTTTTCTAGATTGTATTTGAATGTCCTTTTATAATGTGTCTCCTTTACACTTCATCTCAATGCTTTTGATGTTTCATGTAAAGTGCTTTGAATTGCCTCGTTGGTGAAATGTGCTAAATAAATAAACTTGTCTTGCCTAAATTTGATGCTGTTAACATCACTTTGAGTTGAAGTCAACCAAACATTAATTCCAGGCGTATATAATGAAAGTCATTCAATAATTGACTTCGGTGGGACTTTGGTGCAGCGAAGATATAGTTCAACGCCAAGACTATCCGTCTGATCACCGAAGTGGATGATCTTGTCGTTAACGGTTTCTTGATTGTCAACAAATTTAGGCAACCGGACAGCCAGCTGAATCCATGATAAGTGTGACGGTAAATTTTGTGTTTGTGATCAAAACTAATTTTTCTCTGACTAAAACGTCAACAAGCTCTTTATACACCTACTTTCATTTTATCTACAGTACCACATATGATGACTTAAAGAACCAAGACCAATCTGTTGTTTTAGTTTATTTATTTAATCAATTTAACCTGTAAAAATAAAACATTTTTAGATCCAACTTTAGTTACACTTGCCTCATTTCAGTTTAGTGGCAGCACAGTCAGCCACTGAGTGCTATGCTAATTTAAATATACTTTAAATGATACATTTAATTTATGTTCACGAGGTTTACATTCTTGTAAATGGTTTAAATGATGTTTGCGAAAGTTAAAGTTTGAGTTATAGGATGTACAACCTCTTATGCAGTCGACACATTTATATTATATAACATTTCATATACACACAAACAACTTAAGATATTTATGTTTTTGAGCAAAATGCATTAAGATATGTTATAATATTTGCAAACAAATGAAACGTCCATCTTTGGACTTTTGGAAAACAAAATCTGCATTCAGACCAACAGATGTTTCTTTTACTGTTCCTCCAGTCCTCAACAACATCAACAAGGATAACAAAACATCTGTTTATCCCTTTCCGCATTCATGTTATGGTGATGTTTGGTGATGCTCAGACAGAGTTGCTGTGGACCCTGTAAGGCGACAGGCTGGTCAGGGGGGCGAAGGGAGGAGGGTTGGACTCGGTGTGAGGAGTCGACGATGAAGGGAAACTCTGTGAGGCAGCTGTCCCTTCTGCTGGAGGGAAATACATCGTGGCTCCCTGGATGAGGAGGAAAGGACAAAGGAAACAAAGAAAGACGTTGACCACAGACCTCAAGTCAGACGTCTTTGAGTTAACTAAAAACTGCAATTTGCGATAATTCATAACAACTGTAACTAGTGATTTCTCCGACAAAAAGCTAAGTTAAAACATAGTCCTTATGTTTGCCACTAATCAAACATGAATGGATGAATTTATCTATTTCTTATAATTTGCCTATAATTTAAAAAAACTCCTGACTCAACAAGTTCACAAGCTTTTTAGCAACAGCACAACGGTCTTTTTACACAATTTCATTTTGTGGAAAAATGCTGATATCACCCCCCCCCCACCCCCCCGAATTACTGTAAAGGCAAACAAAAGTTTTAACTTCCATTCATTGTGTCTCACCTAAACAAAATAGTAGAGCGGCGGCCATTTTTATGTGTACTGTTGGAGGTTTGGGTCATTTGCGACTGTAAGACGGCTAGACTTGTGAAGACAGAGAGATCAAAAGTGGAAACAAACTAGACCACACATGCGTGTGTTTGTAACAATATCATTTGCTGGTGTGTGTGTCTGTGTGTGTGTTGACCCACACTGACCGGGTGGAGCTGGTGAACTATGTGTGTGTTGGCGTCTGTCAGCAGAGGAGCTGTCGGAGAAGATGCTGTGCTCTCAGAGGGATCGATCACTGGGCTGATACTCCTCTGACACACACACACACACACACACACACACAATGTTATTAAAAGTAGGCTGCAATGTGCTCTGGTGTACAATAAAATAAAATTAAACAGCCATTACAGATTAAATGATAAAGATGATTCAGAGCTAGGAGCAGTCTCTGATTACATCATTGTTTTGGTCAAGATCATGGAGAGTCTGCACCCACTGAACAAATCTCTATTGGTCCTGTATAGTGATGCTTTGTCCTATCGTAGAGCATATAGCCTCCATAGTGATAATAACAAAGAAACAACATACAACCAAAGCAACATGTAGTGAAGTACATCACAAATGGCACATATTGCACAAAATACACAACCTGTGATAAGAACAAGCGACACATTGCACGACCCTTCATCACAAACGAACCACGGAACAGGTCCTAGTGACATTTAAACATACTATTAGGTGCACTTGTCACTCACTGGTGCACAGTGAGTGACAAGCAGTCGTATTGGCTCACAGCACACATTCTTCCCTTCAAAACCTTTTGATACATTTGTCCCTCAGGGTTGTTCTAATCTCTATGTGGGTGGTATGTCTGTTAAATCCAATGCTGAAAATCTATACATTTTAGTTTCCCTGTCTTTGATATAATATATTGTACAAAGATAGGGGGGGAAAGCACATAAAACATCTGCAATCTGTAAATATTATTAATGTAAAGAAACATAATCATCTCATAGGTATGTAACAAGCGATCAATTTGTCTAATCTGCAGATCTTGACTGATATTAAGCCTTGCACAGCACAGGAAAATGTATTGACTGGGGTTGTTTCTCAAAGCAGATTTTTAAGCACGCTACATCCACGAATCCCAACATAGGACTTTATTCAATGTCGAGGATCCTTCATATTCTACCGAGGACGGAGTTCTTCTTTCAGAGGATTTTCAAGGATGCATGTGTGTCTCATCAGCGCAATTATATGCGTGAAATGCCTTTCCCGTCCAATGATTTGGAAACAAGGAAAATACACAAACAGAATTTCTGTTATTTCAGCTCAGCAGTCCCCCAAAATATATTTCTGATATGTTTTTAATTAGTTTATATTATTTTGAGGAATACAAAAACATTCCTACTAGAATGCTAGGAAGGAGTCTTGACTGTAGGACCTGACTTGGAAGAACGCGTCCTACCAAGGAAGCATCCTTGATTTTGAGAAACACTCAGTATGTAAACACCATACACAGAAAAAGTAAAGGATGTGGAATGTGGGAGAGATATTAAGTGATCAATGATGAACTTAATCATATTAGATTTGAAAACATGAGAAATAAAATCTCAATACATTCCTTCAAAGATAACTATGACCAGATAATGTTATTTACAAGAAGAATACTTTGTGCCTGATAAAATAGAATAACAGTAGTTTTGGCAGAATGCAGTGATGGATGACAGCAGAATCGAAGTGCCGTGTGGTCTATTAGCTATAAACTGCTGCAGCATTCGTATCCCTAAGGACCGATAAGCTGAATCTCTGACAACGTATAAAAACATTCTCTGGTGTTTCAGTATAGGCAGGGTTGGTGGAGGCAACTTTCAATGTGCACCACCCGCCAGTGGGACGAACGCAGCTGCTCTGGGGATTTGAGGTTGAGATGGGTTTGGTGTCAACCTGGCTGGAACTTGGCAAGACGGATCAAGCAGTCAACTATAGGGCTGCAACTTACAATTCATTTCATAATCAAAGTTTTTCCTCGATTAATCGTTCAGTCTTTTAAATGTTAGAAAATAGTCCCAAAATACCATCACATTTTACCATCACAAAGCCCAATGTGTTGTCTTTAAATTGCTTGATTTTTCTATATTTACTTCACTGACATAGAAGGATGAGAAAAACAGCAAATATTCATATTGAGAAGCAACTGAGAGTTTTTGGCAACATTGCTTTAAAAATGATTTGAATGATTAATGGATTTTCTCTTCCCTCTGTTCTCTGACACCCAGACTGCTTTACATATTATTTGGAAGAAGCCGTAAACAGAGACAGTGACCCTTTCAATAGTATGTATGTATTACCAGATTTAATTTTTAGAGTAATTGCCTCAAAACTGTCTTAATTGATCATTTGAAATCAAACACCACATATCTCATAGAGTGGAAAGCTCCGTTTTCCTCTGTTTCACCTCTTTTCTCCATCTGTTATCTGAGTAATAACATTCAAGCTAAGCTCTTAGCTGATACTAAATACACAGTAAAGTAGCCTGGAACCCCCTGCTACCAAATATGTGATTTACTATCTACGATCTACTAAATGGCTCACTATGCTAAAAGATGCAGTCAGATTAGGGTGAAGCAATTGTTTTTTTTTACAGATAAATAAAGTTGAGGGATATGCTGTAAACCTGAATACTGAAAGTAAAAGCTCTTATATTGCTGTGTCTCCACCTCTGAACTCTGAACTCCAGGCCTCTCAAGAACCCATTTCATCAGCTCATGCTTTAAGTTAAGTGGTTGGATGGTATCAATCTTCACTGCCATGGCAGAGTTTGAGCATTTGATCCATTTGCCATTTGTCTGTCACTTCTAAATCTAATCCTCGGTTCACACCGTGCAGAGTTCACTCTGACTGACAGTTGATCTGTGAGTTCTCATTCAGGAAGTATTAATTGTTGCCTTTTCTTACTTCTAAATCTGTCATGTGAAAGACAACAACATTGCAGAACAGGAAGGATGCTGCATAGAGGAAATAAGCCCTCACCAATTCTGGAGTGACCTCAGCATAAAGCTGCGTTCAGGCTAAACTGCAAAGTGAAAATCAACACGATCACATATGAAACAGATTCTGTCTTGTCTTCTGCTCAAGTTTGTTTGTGCAGCGTAAAAGTTTAACCATATACTTTTATGCAGATAAAGTCCCCTTTGCCTCAGAGCCTCTGAGTGGGAGTTATTTGCTGTTAATCAAGTACCAAATGTAGCCCGTCCACACAATATCGGACCTTTATAAATTTGTGTCTGAGTCTGTGGGTCTCACCAGGTCTTTGATGCTGCCCAGCACCGCTGTAGTGAGGATGCCTATGAAGAAGGCCACGAGGTTCAATCCGGCGAGGGTCCAAATTAAAATGTACAGAGTGAAAACTTCCTCGCAGCTTTGTACTCCAACAAACTCGTAGTAGTTGCTGAGGTAGCCTCCGCTGCAGAACAAAACAACAGCTCCGTTGAGTACTGATGATTTTTAATTTGTTGGGCAGGAACATTAATTAAAGACAAGACAACTCTTGTGATGACACGGCAGTGGTAACAATATACTGGGACAATATCGTTGTAATGTCATTGTCTCACTTGGCGCAGTCGTACAGGTCGCAGCAGTAGCAGGTCCCACTTCTTACTGTCATGTTACAAGACTCCTTCGGACTCCAACACGACACCTGAAAGAGATACGCAAGTTCAAAATGTGTCACTGTTTACCTGCAAATACAGACAAGCAGACAAGCCTCGACACACTTTTCCTTGGAGACATATTAACATTTCTTTTTACAATTAACACTGAAGGCACTTGCAAATGACAAGGTAGTAAAACATGTAAAATTATATGTTTTTCCTTTTAGAAAACGAACCAAAACCTTGACATGACGAAGATCTTGAGTAGATAATAATGAGAATAAATTTAAATCATACCCTCTAAACAAGATGTTTAGTCAATGCTGATCGATAGAGGAAACCATACAGGGCATCTTTGGATGGATGAGAAAAACGAAACTCAATGGAAAGGCTATTGACTGTTCCAGGACAGCACATCTTTACTCACAGAGGTGTAGAAGTTCTCATAGATGTAGCTGCCTCCGCTGCTGTAATACTGGCATCTCTGTGCTTTCAGTGGACGCATGTCCTGGCAAAAAAGTTAATATATGAAGAAATATAACCCACAGGATGTCAAACCAACACCAATCCATCTTTATTGAGGATAAAAACAAGATATTTAAAAAAACAATCTCATGCGAGAGAATCCAGATGTCCGTGAAAACACATTAGAATTGAAACTGTGTTGAGTTTTACAGTCTGTGATCAATTTCCAAAACTCGCTCGGCCGACATTAAACAAAATTTAGTTTATGACTCTTTTAAATTTCGGTTAAAACTCTTTTTAACCGAAAGTGTTTTCTCGAGTAAAATTCCCAGAACTCCTGGGTGGCTTTTTGGTTTTGGTTTGGTTCATTGGCAACAAATGTTTTATGAAACACAACATATCAGACTTTGAACGATAAAGTCCTGGACTTAACTTCCATCACTGTCCCTGTTGTGCACGGTGTTTAAATTTGAAGTTGAGGAAAACTTTTCTCACTGTGAAATAAAACACAACACAGGTGGAAATATGCAGTTTTTGCATTGATTAAAACTACAGTTGGTAACTTTAAAGGTCCAGTGTGTAGGATGTGTTCCATTTCTGATAATAGATCCCTTATATGCTGAACACTGTTCCTTTAATAAAGATAACTTTTCTCATATTTGCTCAAACTGTCACTTTATCCTCATAATAGTACATAAGTAGTGCTCCTAATGACATTCGCACGATTGTTAAAACAGTCAAGCCAAAACCAAGCGCTGTGGACCGACCAGAGAAAGAAATCTCACTTTACAGCTAAACAAAACAATAAAATATGTTTCTGAAAAACGTAACAAAATCTTGACTAATTCCGTTATTGTCTCTATTGCATCATTTTGTTATGGGACCAGAGTTTACGTTAATAAAACATTTAATGAATAATAAATTAAGCTTAAGCGGAAGTTCAGTCAGGAAGACTCTCTTTACATTCCTTTTCATTCATAAGCTCTCAGTCTCTCTCTCTCTCCCTGTGATTACTCTCATCAGCCGATTGTGGCCGTTCACTATAAATTAACCAACTCTCTGCTGCTGTCAGTTCAGCACAATCAGATGCGACCCTCCTCCACACCGGTCACCTCCAGTCGGCATCACAGTTCTGCTCCTCATTCATCATCGGATTGCAGCAACTCCCTTCATCAGTGTGTGGACTCCAGGGGGACTCTGTCTTATCTGACCTCAGCACCACCATCCCTCTATTATCCTACTTCAGGATGGAGTCCACTCGCCAAAGACTTTGCACTATTCAGATTTTATGCATGTGTAATAAATTATTGTTAAATTCTAACGAAGTCTCTCCTGATTTAAACACATTTTGATCCAACGTTTCTTGAAATCTTCATGTGTACCGTATGGTATAAAAATGAAAACAATTATATACCAACCTTATCTGGTTTCAAATAAGTTAAAAAAAAGGTTGACATCTCTTGTACATTATAATTTACTACAATGTTAATAGACTCAGAGAAAGATTCACGAAGCGACCTTCAACACATTAAAGCACGGTGACATGAATTACAGCAACTTTGAGAATTTATTCCCAAAGCACTTATAACTCTTCTTTATACTGTTGGCACAACATTGCGATAATTAAACATTATATATCATCTCATTCTTCAATCAGAAAGCACTGATGCCATTTATAGCTTTAATAAATCAACATGTCTTTTCTACGATACACTGCATGCACTTCTAGTTCCTGAACTATTGGTACTTTCCAACGTCATGTCATGAGGTTATATTTTCAAGGACTAAGCTCTGTATGATTGTAGTGCCATCATACTGTCGTAACAGTTTGGTAAAAATAAAAATGAATACGTGTTGTATTGTTTTGTATTCACCGTATTTTGACCATTTCATCAACTGTCTGCCATCATCGTGTTTGAAAATGGAGGTAATTTTACCTTGAGCTGATGTCACTGTGCAATGCGTCGAGGGCTGATCCAAGAAGATCATTCATAAATATGAAGCTGTCTCATACAAAGTAGGCACATTTTTTCTGAAAAGAGAGGAAGTCTATTCTTATTGAGCAGATCCAAATTGAATTTACTTCAGAGGTTGGAAACAGGAATGCAGCTGCGTTTTATTAAGCTGTAAAATGTTCTGTTAGGGCTGCATCTCGCTGTCTATTTCAGCACCATCCATCACATTCAGTAACTGCATCATGTACCAAGCCAAAGACAACTGAACGTCCCACAACACTTCTACACTGATGGTGCCTCTCGGTCCAATCCATTAAGTTTTCTCACATCAGGCTTTCACAACCTCTACTTCAGGTGGTGTAAAAACAAAAAAACAAAGCTGGCCCATGCTATAAAGGCTCATTAAGGCTATATAAACTCATTTCATGAACAAAATGGGGCCAATATTGCCAACAAAGTGCGGTCCAAGAGGCTCACAGTCAACCAGCACAGTGGTTTGTTATTGCTTCATGGCCTTCCACTGCTTTGTGTCATCACTCAGTCATATCGGGTGTCACAGTATATGCACGCAATTGCATAACTCACCATGGTTAGGACAATACAGACGCCATCGATCACCAGGCACAGAAAAGAGGTGATGATCCCGAAACTGAGGAATACGATCGCAGCCGTCAGCTGGAGGAGGAACAAAGAAAAAAGAAAAAGCATAACTGAAAGACTTTCCATACAAAGACGAATAACTCGTTTTATTTGAGGGTAATCGGAGCACAATTTGACAAGAATGCAGATTATAGCTGATTATTTCTTTCTAACAGACATAAAGGTGTGAAGGTATTTGGATTCAGGCCCCTCGCTCAAAAAGTAGCTTTAAGGGGTTTCTGTTTTTTTGCAGCATTTATTCACTGTTTTACTGAAGAGAATATTGCTTTGATCTTTAAAATGTATTATGTTTAAAGATTGTGCTCCCCTCTAAAAATGACAAAGACGTATTTGAACTAGAAGGGCGGTCGGAGAGCGCAAACCTCCCCCAAGACCAAACAACCTGTCTCACAATGGTAACGAAAATGAAAAAATATTTGTGAATTGTATCCGATCCAAAATGTAATAGGTTCTTCCCTGGCTCATGCGTCACCCTTTCACCACCCCTGTGCTTGCCTCCCTACACTGTCTCCCTGTTAGTTTTCAAATTGATTTTAAAATGTTCTTACATTTAAGGCCTCAAACAGCCTGGCCCATGAACACATTTCTGATTTGTTGACCTGGTCTGAGCCCTCTCCTCCAATAAAATCCGTGATGGAGCCCTGCCGGTTAGTCCCAGGTCACGGTTTGTGACAAAGGGTCATCAGGCTTTTGCTATTTGAGCAACCACATTATGAACTCAGACACACAGCGTCTCCAGCTTCTTTTAAATCTCGCATTAAAACATTTCTATTTGTGAAAGCTGTTGGAAATGTTTGATATACGTTATTATTTACACTATTCATATTCCTATGTATCTGAACTAATTCATTGTATTGTCTTTACTTCCTCTGTGCTCATGTCCTTTAGCCTTTTTCTCAGTTTATTTGCCTTGTTTGGTTTTATTGTCTTTAGCCGAGATACACGCTGCTGAGGGCCTGATATCAGAACAGAAATAGGATAGCCCTCTTTGTTTAAACTCTGACTCTTCCTAATCATAATGTTATTCCTGCCTATGGGAGCAAAAAAAAAACAAGAGATATGTGTAAGCACTCTGTAGCTGCAGACTGGGGAAAGCCTAAACAGACTCATTGTATCTTACACTCATTAATGCGCTTCAAGAATCACAATCTCAATATACCACATCTTGGAAAAATAAAAATCGGTGGAATAAATTGAGTATGAAAAATTTGAAATTTCACTTTCAAACATTATTTTGCACTGAATCGATTTCCTGCCATCTCCGTTATTTCAAATTTGTATAATGGCATATTATATATAACAGTGAAAGGGATAAAAACATGATACCAGATCCAAGAACAACCAGCCCTGTCCAAGAAGCAACAGAAGTCTTGTCCGTGAATACCATTATGTCCCCTTTGAACAGGATGGTCTGTTTGTTTTTAATGTTTCTGGTATGAAGTGGCTTCTGGCTTGATGCATGAAAAGTCAGGGGACTAAAGAAATATAGTAAAGGAGTAAAGAAATTTACAACAGGGATTGTGCTCTGCGGGTCATGAACAGTCATACCGAATCAATCTGGGAACTAGTTTTTGACACGGTGCCCATAACAGTAGGTTACATGGGCATGGACGCGCTCATGTTTTCCTGCCTTGCAGGTTGCAACAGTAAAACAAAGATTTAATGTGATTATTTATAGACTGAAAACAGAAAATGTGCAATTGTTGCCAAAATACTGACTCACCAAAAGTTGAACCTTCTTGGTTAAATCAATTGAGCGCGCACAGGTGATCTCCATTCTACTAATAACAGTATGTGACTTCTAAAACAAATTGGCCACACCAGTGAGGATTTAGGTGTGTCCTACTTAAGAGGGGTGAACACTTATGCAAACATGTATTTTGTGGAGATGCTCAGATATGGATTCTGATATCGGATATCGGTCTGATTCTGACTCAAATAGTTGGATCGGGTATCGATGACAAAAGGGCAATCTGGTATTGGATGCTGTTATGTTAAAAATGTTTACGTCAAGCCTGATGTTTCCATACAAAAATAATGATCTCAGTCCCTTCCACACAGTGAGGCATACAATGTATTAATTCAACACAGGTATCGGATCAGTACTCAGTATCGGCCTATACCCAAAGCCCAGGAATCGCTATCAGTATTGGGACTGAAAAACTCGGATCGATGCACCCCCAGTATTTTGTATTTTATACTTGGAATTAGTTTTGTCCACTTTGTAGAAATCTATAATTTTGAACTGTGGATCAGTGCCAACATAAGCTGGAAAAGGTATGTGATATACATAACATGTATAAATATTTGACATGACATGACATCTGATACGTGGAGGAAGAGATAATTAACTTCTGGACAGTTTATTGAGAGGGAACAGTTCAGGCACACGCCCTTACTAGAGCAACATACATGGTTCTTTGTAAAACAAATCAAATTACCTAACAGCCATACATTAGTTTACCGCTGTCATATATGCACTTTTGTTACAGTAACACTTTAAATAGTTTTACTATGTAAAATGTCCGCTGTTAAAAGAATACCAAAAATATATTCTGTCAGTGGTGAGCAGGTGAGAGTGATCAGCCGCTTTATACATTTACAAAGATTGAATTAACATTAGGAAAAGTTTCCTTATCTAGAGCTGCATTTTAAACCAACTTTTAACAGGTTTTGATTAAATACTGATGCCTCTCTATATATGACCCACATGAGTAAGAGAGAACATCAGCGAGAAGATTAAGATAATTCAATAAAGTTGTTCTTAATGGCACGAGGTCCGGCAAAATCAGATGAAATCTTGCTTGATCACCAGAAACTCCTTCAGCTCCGACTCCAGTGGGCAGAAACCAGCCAGCAGCGGACTGACCCTAATGCTGCCTAATGTATGTTTCCCTGGGTCAACAAAAAAAATGACCCACCTTCAGCCTACTGATGTTTTACTCCTTAAAACCTTCGCCCCTAAAATTTGCAGACAGACAGTTTTCTTGACTTTAACCATTGATATCGCCACAGTGGCTGAATGGATTTCTACCTTTCAGGCTACGTTTGAAACGTCCTTCGTTCTTTTGCTATTTTAACTGCAAAAGTAGCCCTTACCGATCTCTTACAATGAGGACACTGGGAACTCAGGGATGGCCCCCTAACTTTAGTCTAAACACCAAAAGCATCTGGCTTCCACTCAGTGAGGCAATCTTAGAATGTGGGAGTCATAATTGGAGCTTTTTTGCTGTAACCAGTAACCCCTCAAAATAATGAAGTTCGTAATGTTGAGTGGGAAGTAACTGCCAAACAGGATTAATAGTTTTGTCTCCCACAAAAGTCTGGCCGTTTCAAAAAGTCTGAGAAGATGAAAAAGAGAATTGCATACTCCTCATTGATATAATTCAAAAGTCTTGCTACTTGCAGAGCAGCACTGCTGGTCACCATGCTAACACACATACTCTTGGCCAAAACACATTACTTTGGGAGGTTGGGGCTGGATGTGCACAGGGAAAACATAAGGAAGAATTATGACAGAGGATGTAGGTGTGAGAACATACCAGCTGTTTGCGGTTTTCTTCCAGGAGGAGTCCCAAAAGTCCCAGGAATGATCCAAGGGTGAGCTGTAAAGAAGATGTGTTGTGTAAAATAAAGAAATATGATTCATTTTCATAAGGATTTTGACCCTTTGTTTTGATGTAGTTCTCTTCCAAGGAAATAACAAGATATTAGCACTTAACAGCTATACAAATGGTTATTGTGGTACAATTTCAAAAACATACATTACATTTTATGTTACATGCTGTTGAAAAGGGTGGTCGAAAGATATATAACAAATCAGTGACAGCATGGCCCAAATATCCCCATAGACATATCCAGAAACTGATTCTGGTGGATACAATTTGGGACAATTTACAATTTACTTCCCATTATGTTCTTCCAGTTTCAAAAAAAGGAAGAAAACTTGAATGTCAGCCATTGAAGGAAGAGGCCATGTGGATGTCTGACTGAAGCACAGAGCTGTCAATCATTCATTTCACAGTCCACCTAATATTATTTCTGTTTAAGACCAGCAAACAAAACATTTGGCCGGTGCTGTGAGACTAAAGGATTGCAGCTGAAATTCCATAATGTAACTCGGATGCTGCAGGATGTTTTGGGATGTTTTTAAACTCCCACCTCATTTACTGGTAGCTGCAAAGTTCAAACCCAATCTGTCATCTTAGTGTATCTCACTGAATAAACCATGACGGGGAATCATCGAGAGACAAATTAACAACTTACAATAACTCCAGAGGTGTAGCCAGTCACATTCAGGCTCTCTGTTTGAGTCGTTGTGTAGACTCCCAGCACCACCAACAGCAGGGAGAGACTGAGCATGCCCAGTACCAGCCACAGGGCTCTCCTGACCCTCACCATCATCTCTGCCACCCACAAAGGAGAGAGAGACAAGCGTTATATGGCACAGCGCTCGGTAAATATAGTCCAATGAACAAGACTTGGCAGCTTCCTACCTGCATATTTTTAGTTTGATGTCAAGGGTCGACAAGACAAACCTAATTTAGTTTGATTTAATTTAATTTAACTTAATTCAATTCAAGAAACTGTGATCCAAACCCTATGTCTCCGTCTTGTTCACTTCAAATGTCATGAATGTTTACGACCCAGCATATTAGAGCAAAGCAGTGTAACTGATGATATTGGTCAAATGCATCTAAGAAACAAACTCCAACTTTTAACCCTCAGGCTTTTTAAATCCCAATTTTTGTTTCTGTCTTGCGTAGATTAAAGACACGATTCATTAGTCCCTATGTGTATTTTTTAAAATTTACATCAAAGCTTTAATAACAGTGAAAAAGCCACAACGTCAACATACTTGCTGTAGAATATACACTGAAAAACATTGCAAAAATAGCATTTATTTACCTCAATTGGAAATGATTCTAAGGAAGTGGCAGGCCTAGAGCTGGTGCAGTAATCCTCATTTTAGTATAACTAATTGAGGAAAAAACGTCAAAGTGTACTTCTCTATGTGGAGGAATATTGCTCAAATATTCTAGTAGTACTGTAAAAGATTAAATGCCAAAATGTACAATAGCCTCACTATTTCCTCAATATTGAAGCTGAAAGAGACTCTTTGGTCATATACAGTAACAGTCAAACCAAATCCAACCTTCTAACACACAGTCCTATGATTATTACGTTTCTACAATGAAATTACAAATTTAAATAAAAACAGTACAACCCTCTGTAAGCTAATTATGAACACTAGGCTGCACACCATCTAAACATGTTTAGCACTCAGAGGTAACATACTGAGATGCACACAGGAAACAGACTACACAATTAATGATGACACCATTGAGCTTTTATAATTAATTTAAAGTGGGTGCCTTATGTCATAAAATACATTTGTTTGCATAGAATATAAAATGTGTCATCAGCCTCTTTGATTATTAGTTTATAAGTTTAAAAATAGGTGTATAAATAACAAAGGTTTATACGTTTCTTTAGGAACACCACCATGTAAAAACAACTCTGTTACTATAGCTACAAGTACCACATTAAAAATATGACTTAGGTAAAGTTGCTTATTAGCAACAATTCAAAGTACCTGAAGTAAAAGTAGTCATTATGCAAAAAGTCTAATTTCAGCTAAATATATAATATGATACTGGGTTACAATTAGTGATGCATTTATATAAACATCCGTAATGTTGTTGCTGGTAAGGGTGGGGATAATTTCAGCTACTTTATAAACTACTACAACAATATATGAATATCTATTAGTTGATTTATATCTTGTATAATACATCTAAATCTGCAAAGCTCTCAGACAAATGTAGTGGAGTAAAAAGTACAACATTTGCCTCTGATATGTATTGTAGAAGTATAAAGGTTGTACATAAATACAGTACAGAATAAACGTAACTCATAATTATGGTAATTAAGGTAACGCATGATATGCAGCTGCCAGTGTAACTGTCTCATGTACCTAACCACATCAACCTTGTATTTTATTAATTACCTGTTGCTGGGCTCTTTGGCTCTGGTTTGTCCCAGCCCGTCGCTCCCTGGATCCTTGCAGTCATGACAGGTCCACTCTCAAGTCTGGGTCCAGTTCAGGTTTCAGTTCAGGCTTACAAAGCTTCTCTCAAAGCTTCCAGAGGAGCACGGGTATCTACTGTTTGGATGTCAACTTCACTGCAGCTCTGTGCAGCACAGTCTGTATGCATAACGCTCAGGCCTGTGCTGCATTCAAGGACGGTCGGAAACGTAAGTGACTACTGCTGTCAAAATACTCCTTACAATTCAAGATGCAATTAAGCGTTCTTTTCAAATTATAAACATTTAAACCTGTGATTATAAATCAGGGAAACACCACATACGTTGGTCGTGGGCTGAATGAGCTGTTACAGCAGATTGAGAAGGAGAATGTGTGCATGGCAAGTGAACACATCTCCCGTTTAAAAACAGATGTTGATCAGTGGAAGTTGCCTTTGGCTGGATTGAGGGACAGTAGGAAGAAGAAAAAAAGCTGGGCCCCACTTGACATTCTCTCTACGAAATGTTATTCAATGCTACAGTTCTCGTTGCTCCTATATGTGCGGTATTTATTTAAACCTGTTAATTTGGAAATATACAACATGAAAGCACAGACGTGAAATAATAAAAACTTTAAACTAGAGTTTTTAGGTTCCAGGGCCTCAAGATCGCTTACAGAAGCAGCAGCAATGTTCAACGCCCCCGTCTTGTCAATTTACTTTTTGGTGCATATTCCCAAACAAATTTTCTATTTAATTAGCACAAACCAGATGACCGAAATGAGCATTTTGGGCCACTTGAGAACTGGAGCCTCAGGACAGTTGCCTGCTTTGCCCAGTTGGTAATTGAGCCTTGTCTGTATGAATAATGGAAAATGCACCAGGCAGCTAAAAATATTTGTTTTGGTAATATATCATAATTTCTGGGATGCACCAAGCTCATAGATGACTTATTTATTATTTTATATATTATATTATCTGCTTATTATCAATGATCGCGTAGCCTCTACGAGAGGGTCTAAAATCATACAGACAACCCAATCCTTAAAATAATCAATCAAATCCCAACAGCCAGGTGGGCATAGTTACAAGAAACTGGGAAGAAATTAAATGTGCAATAACTCTTTTTCGTTTTCTCGGAGCAGACAGGTTAACAAATAGAGATAAAAGGAATCCGCTCTACTAAGCCCCAGTTCCAGACAGCTGAAACATGGTCCACATCTTACATTCTCCAGTGATTGTATGGAAAATATACGATGTGGTCGTGCCCAAACTAAGTTAGTTACCAGTCTTTCTTCTCATTTTAAAAGTGTCATTTAAGAAGAGAAGGTGAATTAAATCTTTGAAATCATCTCTTCACGTTTTCCCTAATTTCTGTATTAATGGTATTCGGATTGATGTGACGACTTAGGACTGGACTTGGGACTTGACTGCCTTGACTTGGGACTTGACTTGGGACTTGACTTGGGACTTGACTTGGGACTTGACTTGGGACTTGTCTGTCTTGACACAGGACTGAACTTACGACTTGTCTGTCTTGACACAGGACTTGACTTGGGACTTGTCTGTCTTGAATTGGAACTTGACTTGGGACTGGCCTGTCTTGGCTTAGGACTTGACTTGGGACTTGTCTGTCTTGACTTAGGACTTGACTTGGGACTTGTCTGTTTTGACACAGGACTGAACTTGGGACTTGTCTGTCTTGACTTGGAAMTTGACTTGGGACTGGCCTGTCTTGGCTTAGGACTTGACTTGGGACTTGTCTGTTTTGACACAGGACTGAACTTAGGACTTGTCTGTCTTGACACAGGATTTGACTTGGGACTTGCCTGTCTTGACACAGGATTGGACTTGGGACTTGCCTGTCTTGTCGAGGGACAACATCTGACCTTGCTCCCCTCTCATTCAGAGGTTCTCACTTGGAAGTTTTTTTGAATGCTGACAACAGATCCTTTTAGTGTTGTACAGCAGCTGGTTGTCCTGTTCAGCATCAGGATCTTCCTGAGCAGCAAGCGGAACACCATCAATTTCCCAAAGATCAAAAGGTCAACCTCAGACCTCAGATCTTAATCACAGAGCAGATAAGAGCGAAGAGGCAGAGGTGGAATTGTGAGGAAAGCAATGAGGAACCAGCACTCTCGACTTCAGGCCTCGGCTCTTCCTCAAACAGGAGATACTGGACGGGTCCTGTTGAGTACCCGAGCTGGACTGACGACAGTGACTCTGATTAGGACAAACAGCCCTGGTGCTTGCTGCAGGATTGGACATCTCTAAAACCTTTTGCGCCTGGGATGGTAAGTATTCATTGGACTTGCAAAGGCCTACTATAGGCTCATCATCACAGAGATATGAACTATCTTACACACAACATACTTGTTTTTCTTTTTAACATTTTATATCACTTGCTTAATAATTTAAATAATTGTTTTTAATCTAAGCTGTATAGGTTTTTACCAGAGGTATGATAACAATTAATGACAGCATTAACAAAAGTCTCCTGGAAGCCCTAATCTTATTTACTGGTAATTCAAAGATTCTTTATGTTACTCACTCTGTTGCACTATCATGTTGTTTTTAGATATGTGTGGGTGCCTGTAACATACAGAGGAAAGGTAATGATTTTTAACATAAAGAAAAGTCTCCAGTGATTATCATTATCAGTTTTTAAGTGATTGTTTATCTTACTCACTCTCCCACCCATCAGGATTATACACACTGCATCAATCTCCCCACAAGAAGAAAGATGGCTGACACTCATGAGAAGGATGGATGACTACAGCAACAACTAAAGTGGTTGACTTTCTTTTAGTTAACAAAGTAAGTAATCCCCTCACTTAGACTACAAACGTATCAGTAGTGACATAAACTGGTGATAAACTAGAGTTAACTTTACATATGTGGATAATATGAATCCACTATTCATAATATCATTACCTTATTGAAGGCCAAATTTAACACAATAACTATAACCACTGTGTGGTTGTGTCCAAAATGATTAATTTCTTGTTTTTCTGTTTCGTAGGACAGGACTCCTCTACATTTTTAGCATTCCTTGGGCAACTAAGTGTGGACAAAAAAACTCACGAACACCCGCTAACATCTGGCTTTTTTCTTTGGAGTGAATGGTTACAGTCAACGTTTATTCCTGGGACAAATTATTGCAGCGGTGTCGGGTATTTAGCGGCTTCATTTCCGATATGTAGTGTTGGAAACATGATGTGACGCGTGTTGAAGTTAATAAATAATAAAAATACCTCCAAGATGTGGCTCTGTGATCTAAACAGTACATTTTTGGAGGATAAGAAATATCTCACAGGGCATACTCAGATGTATGTACTCACGTGTTTTGGCAAACCCTCTTATCACACCTTACAAGTAGAAGTGTTTGAGCTACAGCCTATAATAATCCAACCGACCAGTGCCAGTACTCACCTGTACACAGTTTTACAAGGACGGTGGCAGAACATGAGCTGATGCAGAATGGTGATAAGGAAACGTTTGGATCCATTATACTAGGTGTGGGTTTTCCCAAACCGACATTCTCAAAGCTATCCATTTTTTTCACCCATTCATGTCTGCGTAGTTAGAAAATGTTTAATGTACATGAACATGAACATAAAAACATGTAGAGAGCATCTGGATGAGCTGATGCACAACATGAGGTGAGGGGAGTGAGAACAAGAATGCTGTAATTTATCCAAACAATGTTCACATCCGTTATGGGCCTAGTTTTAAGTCAACACCTTCACATTTTCTTGGGGGAGGACGTCCAAACCCAATATTTAATAGTATCTTTTATTCACTGTAGAAATCCAAAATATAATGATGATTGCCGGGCAATACACACGCCAACATGTGCGTAAGGCAAGTACTTATTTTCACTTCAAGCACTGGTACCAAAATCTCCAAAAAGCTGGTTGTCAATTTTTGCAGATGCATAACAGAAAGCATCCCAACAAATTGCATGACAGTCTGGTACAGCAGCTGCATCAAAGAGGACAAAAAAGCCCTCCGGCATGTGGTGGAAACAGCACAGGACACTGTTGGCATTGAGCTGCCATCACAAGAACATCTTCTCGGTGTGTGATGAGGGCTAAGAACATCATAAAAGACATTACATACCTTGGACACCATCTACATATCATATCATAGTTAGTATTTGATTCCTCTCTATGTGACAGAAGAAAAGGCACACACAGTGATACAAGTATTACTAATTATTGACCACGGTGATACATTTGCTTTATACGGTGGTCGTATTGTTATTATTCTCAAATGTTTGTAACTTTCATGGAAACAAAAAGAAAGCTATTGCTTCTGCTATTTGTAAATAGTTAGTTGTTTATTCTGTTTTTTTGTCTTCGTATGTTTGTATTTCATTGGTGTATTCGTGAAGTGTAACATTATATTTTAGGTTAAGATTAAAGACTTCAATTTGTAGAAAACAGCGCCATCTTTTGTCGCCATTTAGACATGACGTTCACCGCACCGGCTAGCATTAGCACAAACATTAGCATTAGCCTATAACAGTTTCGTCCATTTTGTTTAGCTTAGCTAGACTAGCTAACGTCACATTAGCTAGTTAGCTGACGATACTGCAGCAGAGATGGATGACGGTGACGAGCCGGCGATAGTCCTCTCGCACAACACTTCTTCAGGCTCTAAGTCCGGCGGGGACAAGATGTTTTCCCTTAAGAAGTGGAACGCAGTGGCTATGTGGAGCTGGGACGTGGAGTGTGATACGTGTGCCATTTGTCGGGTACAAGTGATGGGTGAGTCCGAGGAACAGACGCTGCTAGTCTGCTAGCTTGACTGGGACACCGGCTAACGTAGCTAACAGATGTTAACAGGAAGTCTCTGGCATACTTAGCACCACTGTAACATGTTTTTTCTTTATTTGCAGACGCTTGTCTGCGGTGCCAGGCGGAAAACAAACAGGAGGACTGTGTTGGTAAGATAATGTCGGCAATGAAACGCGTTATAGCAGTGCTAATTAATCACTTAGCAGGTTAATCCAACATGCTAACGCTAGCTAGTTTAGTAGCTAGAGCTGTCAAACAAACCGATCCTGCCAGTTTATCACAGTGGGAGGGTTTTTAATTATTTGTGTTCGTTCTAAGTAAAGCCAAATGAGTGACATGACATTAGCGTGGAGATTAGCGTCTTTGTATTTTTAGGAGAAAACACTATTATTTAGTTAATAAAATGTGAGAGCAAATTGCCTGTTAACAGATTATTGAGCTAGCTACGTTTGAACTGCTGAACACTTCATTATAATAGAATAAATGTTAAAACTAAAGTAGCGTTAGTGTGAAATAAAAACGGATAACCTCAGTAAATGACTAACTATATTTAGTGTGAATGGCGCTCTACACTGTCGGTTATTATGACAGGAGATTTAGAGATGCTGGATCCTTGCATTGTAAACCACTGACTCAAGTTTAATACGTATTTAGCGTTTGAGCTTTTTGAGAAACGATTACAACTAGTTTACCCGATTGCAGATACACATTTTTAGTAGTCTCCGTGTGAGCTCCCTCATTTGTCATAGTCTGAAAATCATCTACTGAAGCATGACATGACATTAGATGGCAAGGATTTTCCTTTAGGAAAATAATGAGCTATGTCTTTAAACATAATATGAAAAGCACAGATTAATTTAAGTAAAGTAGTAGTATACACCATTAAAATAAACACGGTTGTACTTTAATATTCTGTGTAACTTAAGCTTTTCCCTTTTTAATACTCTCCCTATGTCCTCTATCTTCATCTTCTTTTCAGTTGTATGGGGGGAGTGCAACCACTCCTTCCATAACTGCTGCATGTCCCTTTGGGTGAAGCAGAACAACCGCTGCCCCCTCTGCCAGCAGGACTGGGTGGTTCAGAGAATCGGCAAATAAGCTCCAAAGTCCAGACGGCCTGAGTCTCAAACGACACCTGTGTGCACCCAAAAGTGGTGACAGACCTGACAATGATCACTGGAGCGTCCTGTGCAGCCACTGACACCGACAACTGTCGTCCTACTTATGAATGCATGTTCCAGTAGTCCTGATGTCTAAGGAGGACGGTGGACTAAATTAAAGCAGACTTGTTGGCCACTGAATGGTTGATGTGTCTGGAGGTATCATGGAGAGAAGGATGAACCTCGTTACGGTGTTTGGTCACATGTTAGCTTGACGTTTTTGTCCGTGGTGGTGTTCAGCACAGCTTGAATATGTGACTTTCTTTTTAAAAAATAAAGAACTGTATATAGCTGTAAACATGTGTTCTTTCATCCAGTTATTTGAATAGATGCGGTATATAATTCCTATAAACAATTGAAATTATGGATATTGGTATTAATGTAGTTCTACAACATATGTTGTAGTTTAGATCACATTGGTTTGGTTTTTTTGCTACTGACAAATGTGTCATCACCAACAATCAAAAACTGTCAAGTTCCAAAATTAGAATATAGTAGCAACCAATGTTTACTAAATTTCTCTTATTCTTTACTCAGTTTCTCATTAGAATTAGAATTTCAACACAGCTACTTGTTTAGACAGCATTTATTATTCCAGTAAGTTTGTCAAAACAGGCAATGTAAAAAGGGTTTGTGGGGAACATTGTTCATATTTTAATGTATTTAAATATTTTATTATCACTTCCAAAACACTAAGAAGGTTTATGGTAATGCTTATCCACTCTTTGAACAAATGCCCATTTAAAACATGAACATCATCTATGGAGTTCACAGTGATTTAGTAATCAAGCATGAATGTCCAGTAAAGGATCGAAAGTCCTTCAGTCACCTTAATGCCGTAAGTACCTTGGTAGTCTACGTGAACTACCTGGAAGGCGGCCATGCTAACCGCTATACCGCTAGCTCTCGTTATACATGTATGGTGAGGTTGGCCTTGTTCCAGTTTCACGCTTACTGATTCAATTCAATTGTGATAAAATGTAACTAAGAACATTTACTCAAGTACTTGTACTTAGCTGCTTAGTGATGAATCAGGAATAGATTAAACTAATAAATGTATAATAAGTAATACTTTGAATGGAGCCAAATAAAGTATTTTTGCTTTATTTGAAGTACAGTTTGCTGATAATACTTATGTGTATACATTGTTCAATTGCTACTTTTACTTGATTTGGATCTACCAAACCTAATGGGTGGAATGATTAACTATCATATGGGTGAATGTTTTCTAACCCTTTTTCTAGCATATAGAATGCATCAACATGATATAAACGTTTTGCTGATTTTCTGCACTCACATTTATGCAGTCTCAGTTCATCTGACAATTATATCAAAATCATTTGGTCTATGAAACTTAAAACAAAAGCAGGTCTATTGTAGTCAATTGCATTTTTTGTGCAGGTGTTCATGTTATTTCGTCCACATTCTCTATGCCAGCGATGCGGTTAAAGTGACTAAAGATGAAAATGTACTTTTCAAAACTGCTCCAGCTACAAATATATACGAGTTGTTTTGCTGAGCAGCTGAAAACCTCAAGTATGAGTATTCAGCCTTTATTCTGCTGACAGCTACTTCAAAAGTCTGTCAGGAAAATTGATATCTTAGGCTGCTTACTTAACCAATTAGGGCTCATTTATGCCTTCACTCTCTTTCCTATGATAAGCAACGAAGTGTGCGTACATATACTTCACGTATTATACTCAGACAGCTTTCTCAGTGCCTTATTTATCTCACTACAATCAGCCACAACTTGTTAGGGTCAGGATCTGCCACCTCATCATGTCAAGCTGGTAGCCTGTTACCGCACAGGCACTCTGCGTCTCCTAAGAATAGATGAGCCCAAAGCCTCTTAAGTTCAAACCACGTAAGTTGCTCTCCCTTACTGCCGTCTACGAATAAGCATGCAAAGACACTTAGCAAACAACAAATCCCTGCGGACAGTGGTACTTTTAATGCTACAAGAGGCGTGGCACAATAGGTGGAGGATGTTCAGGATGCAGGTGCTTGAGGGGCTCAGTTGTGTCTGGAACCTGCAGATGAGTGAGCTAGTTGTAGTTGATCAGGCCCAGCTGCCTATATGACGCAACATGGGTGACCTGCCGGGACTGAACAACCTGGTGGCCAACACGGCCTACCTGAGGGCTCAGCATGTACATCGTGACGAGCTGAGGAAACAGAGGCTCTCTCTGATGCTGCCTAAACCAAAGATGTCCTCTGCTCTCCAGGCAGCAGCGGGGAGGAAGTACGAGTCACTGTGTGAGCGACAGCTCATTGGGAGGAAGTTGTTCCAGCAGTTTCTCGGGGCCTTTAACCCGCAGTACAGGGTCGCCACTGAGTTCCTGGAGGAGCTGAGTGACTGGAGCTTTGCCGAAGATGAAGCTAGAGAGAAAGCCAAACAGAGCATCCTCGCAAAGTTCTGTCAACCTGAGTCCAGGAGTTTTCTCTCATACCTCACAGGAGAGGCAGCTGAAAGATGCAAGAGTTTGTCAGACAAAAACTTTGACGTTATGTTGGACCAGATAAGAGAAGCAACAAGAGACTTCCTGAGGGGGAAACCTTTCTCTGAGTATCTGAATAGCCCCTTTTTTTATAGGTTCTTGCAGTGGAAGGAGTACGAGAAGCAGGAGATCAGTGACAGATACTTTTATGAGTTTAGGACTTTGGGAAAAGGTGGCTTCGGCGAGGTAGGTGACAGAAATCCCAGCATCTGAATAAAAGTGTAGATTTCAGATTGCTTCATGGACTTACAACTAATATGCTTGAGTTAAAGTGAGACATTCAGAAGTTTTGACAGAAGACATTCTTTTTCTTACAAATGAAAAGCTGAATTCATGAGCAATTAAAAGCACCCGAACTCAATTGAATACACTGAGAGGTTTTTGTGGTGCAGCCTGACTTGGTCTGGTGTGACTTGTAGCTTTTGTAAGCTAATGTTAGCACACTGTATTTCCTCTACTTGTGCCACTATTACTATCGCATTATGTTTTAACGTTTATCATCATCCTGTAGTTGTTACACACAGCGGCCGCTGTCCAGTAAATGTTATATGGTTTTGCTTTAAAGTCCCAGCAAGGAGTTTCAGAAATATATTTCAGGATGACAGGAACAACAGACACTAAACCAAAAAAAACTAACTGAATAACACTGTTATAAAAACTAAAGTAATGTTTCTCTGTCTTGCAGGTGTGTGCGGTGCAGGTGAAACACACAGGCCAGATGTACGCCTGCAAGAAGCTGGATAAGAGCTGCTTGAAGAAGAAAGGTGGCGAGAGGATGGCCCTTCTGGAGAAACAGATCCTGGAGAAGGTCAACAGCCTCTTCATCGTAAACCTGGCTTACGCTTACGACAACAAGACACACCTGTGCCTGATCATGGACCTCATGAATGGTGGAGACCTCGGCTTCCACATCTACGAGCTCGGGGAGCGGGGTATACGTATGGAGCGCGTTGTTTACTACATGGCCCAGATAACCACTGGGATGCTCCACCTGCACTCTATGGACATTGTGTACCGGGATATGAAGCCTGAGAACGTGCTGTTGGATGCTAAAGGACAGTGTCGGCTGTCAGACCTGGGATTGGCTGTGGAGCTGCCAAAGGGCAAAACGATCTGCCAGAAGGTGAGTGTGCTGACCCGTCCCTAGATTAACCACAGTGCTCACTGTCAGACGTTTCCACTGCAATGCACTTTGCAAAGTCACTCCGTGGTTTGTGTTACGCCAAAAAGGCTCTTCACTCCTGATCATACTGTTCAAACAGAGAACAATATTCAATAGTTGCTCTCATTTTAATGCCACTACACGGTATATTTGTCCACCCACCACTACAAGCAGCTTACCAGGAATAGATATGATGGGTCTGAGTGCTGCTCCGACAGACAGCATAAGAAAGCATAACCCTCTGTGACTTAAATTAATCTTTTTAAAAGGCGCTTGACCTCATCCCTAGTTGGATACTGTTAGCTTTAGCTGGTTAATCTTTGCTCTACTAATACCAGATATGGCCTACACGTGTCTGACCGAGGAGATGAGTCAGGATATTCACAGCAGGCTCTCCACTCACTAGAGACGGGAGAAAGACTGAAGGATAATGTCTCCGTCATTTGTCAGCTGACCACCCCGACGGAGGCCAGTTAACGCAGCCTTATTTTCTGTCACAGTGTGTTATTGCTTCACGTTCGCATTTTTGTGTCTGTGTTTTTGTATTAATTTTATTATTTAATTTAGTTTTCAATCATGTGATGGAAGCTGGTCAAGAAAGTTTGCTGCAGTTAAATTAAATACCCTTTATCTCAATATCTCATAATAACACAACAGAATATCAACAGCTCAAATCTCCATTAATAACAAAAGAGGCTACAACATTTTGGATGGTTTACCCCGAACACAAACATTGAAACTGCATATGCTAATAATATAATGATTTGCATTATTTTGGTATTTGAAGAAATAAAAAAAAATATATATATATACATAACCCCCCTCCCTCCCGAATAACGTGTGTGCAGTCCTGAAGCAGGTAAAACAGAGCACAATAAATATACCAGGTGGTTCAGCCTTGTCCCTGGTCCCCAGAATCTAACCAGACCTGAATACCTTTACAGAAATTGTGATTATTGTTGAAGTTAAACCCCAGAAATATGGAGGGTGCTTATGTTAAAATCCCCCCTCACGCCCCTCTGTGTGTTGTCAGGCTGGCACCACTGGCTACATGGCCCCTGAGATTCTAAGGCAGGAGTACTACTGCACCTCTGTGGACTGGTGGGCTCTGGGCTGCAGCATCTATGAGATGGTGGCCGCCCGTTTGCCTTTCAAAGACTTCAGAGAAAAGGTGCAGATTGAGGAGGTGACTCGTCGCACTCTGGAGGACGATTGCAAGTTTGAACACAAACACTTTGACGGTCCCACCCAAGACATCATCCGCCGCTTTCTGAAGAAGAAGCCGGCGTATCGCCTTGGGTGCCGGTGAGTAAAAAGTTTAATTTTCCCAGGCACAAATTGGTCCGATGAGGTTGATACAGACCTCATGGAAGAAATCATCCATCAAGAAAATGTAGAACTTCTTTTTCACCCCTGAAAACATACTGTCATCCTTGAAGATGCAGTCCTTAAAGAGACAGGACCAGGGGTACAATGTTATGTTTAAAGGAACAGTGTGTAAAATTAAGGGGGATTCATAAATATGAACACTTTTACTGCCCAATCATTTAACATGCCTCATGCTGTCATAACCTAATTTTCTATCACAGTCCAATCATTAAATGTCTTTTGTGTCTTTCTTACAGTAGCGGCGATGACCCACGAAACCACGCGTTTTTCAAGAGCATCAATTTCCGTCGTCTGGAGGCCGGCCTGGTGGAGCCCCCCTGGGTGCCAAAATCCAACGTGGTGTACGCCAACGACACGGACAGGTTCAGGGACACCTCCGAGGTCGAGAATGTTAACTTTGAGGCCAAGGATGAGAAATTCTACAAGCAGTTCAGCACAGGCGCAGTCTCCATCCGCTGGCAGAAGGAGATGGTCGACAGCGGAGTGTTTGACGAACTGAACCAGCCCATTCTGAACGACCACAGCTGTGAGACGGCGTGGGAATCCAGGACGTGCATTGTTTTGTAAGCAGGTAATCTGCTCATCAATATGTGCAACTGGGCAAAACAATAACACACAAATGTCCTTTAATTTAATTCCTTTCACACTACCAAAATGCCTGGTATTATACCAAATGGAGCAACTCAGGTACCTCTTTAAACATTTTACTTGCCTTTATCTGAATATATTTTGTCCCTCAAAACATCTGCCTCAGTGTTGTGCCCGGATGGAGACACACACTGACATTGCAACTGCTGCTTTATAGTTTGCCCTCTATTCCTGGTGAGGCAGCAAATCCCAGTGCACACATAGTTTCCATTGCATCACTCAGCCATTTTGGCAGGCAAGTGTTCACATGTGTTTGTAAACAAGCTGCATAATGGCTGTGTGTCACTAAATAGCAGCAGGATTATTCTCCAGTATTTACAAGAATGGGCCACATTTCTTAGACAGACGTAAATCCCATGGATGCCTTTCGCTCTCGTGCGTGGACAGTGAAACGTGACCTCAGTGAAGTCTCTCAGTAGCAGACGTTCACCGCTAAGTGCCGCCAGACTCCCATGAAGTGCGTTCGAACACCCGCAGCACTCTTCATCATCCCCACTATCTTGACTGTGCTGCTCAGGTATTTACAAGCACTGGATGACTCGTTCAGCTTTAACAAGGGAATGAAGGAGACACATTGTCATAGTTTCTCCACACAAACAACATTGAATTTGTGGCTTTAACAATCCAAAACAAACCCCCTTTATTACCCCCCCCCCCCCCCCCTCCCCCCAAATGTGTTTACAAGCCACACACAACCTAAGAAAGTGTTTACTGCTGAAAGCATAACAACAGCAAACATTTATTTAGCTTTTACGGATTCTTAGTTCCCGCATCCAACTGCATGACAAAAGCTTCTGCAGGAGAATATATTGTTAAATTTGAGTTTTTATCCCTGATGATTACTTGAGAAACTTGTTTTTTCTTGTAAGTGTTTTTCAGGTATTTTTGACATTATTTTATATTAAGCATAGAGATGAAATGAGAGACTAACATGTGACAAAGCTCTCTGGCGAGACTCATGATCTCGGCATCTTAGAACCTTTGGGCAACAAAGGATGCCCCGGGTGTCTTATTTCTGACTCAAATCCTAATTCTTTATCTCGGTTTTACTTTGTTCCAGTCCTCAACTCTTAACTGAGCATGTAAAATGTCAAGCATGTCTTTTTATTTGAATCACACAAAGAGCTGCATTGTCAGTACGTAACAGTGCCAATAACCTTTTGTAATATCAAAATGTAAAATGTAATCTTATAATGATGATTTAACATGGTCTAATATTTTATGTGACCTTTTTGTCTTGTAATGATTTCATATGTAGCTTTGTGATACTTTCTTGCCTCATGCATGAGTTTCTTAGAATAATGTTTTGTGCTCTTTTTTTATTAAACGATCAAGCCGATGACAACAAGTTAAATAAAGCAATTCCTTATGCATTGCTGCTGAAATGATTACTGGTAACTCATTCGTCTTCACAGCGATGACATTCAAAGTTATTTCCAAACAGCCAGGGTCAGTCTCTTTATAGTAACCACAGAACATTCATAATCCCAACATGACATCACCCATAATATTTTATCCACATCTGTCACTCCAAAACCTCAGACACATTTCAGTAATGAGGGACAGATAAACATGTGATGTGCTAATTCCTGTGAGGGGTTGAACTTACAGGGCTGAGAAGTGGCTCCGTTCAAGCTCAACTGTCATGAGATTAGAGTGTGGTTCAGATGGAAATCTAAGACGCAACCTGATCATCGTCGGCTGCGAAGGCAGAGTGGGGAGTCCACTGTGGACGACGTGACGACAAGACAATCTCGGCAGAAGGTCTCCAGGAACATGTTTGTACCAGGTGCCTACAAGCGTCTGCCAGGGTTTAGTTCCCCACGGGTTGTAACTCCTGCCCTCCAACACACACTGCATGAGCCACTCTACAACATACACACACACACACACACACACACACACACGCACACAGACACTGCCCTTATCATCTGCACATTTGCACTCATGCATGCAGATGCACGCACATTACTGCATCTGTGTTAACGCTGATCATGCAGGCAAAGATGTACGCACACATCTAAATAAACACTCTCACTTACAGTACACACGCTGACACACACACACACACACACACACACACAATCTTATTACCTCTGTAGAAGCAGGCATGGGGTTTTAGAGATCAAAGCAGGACAGGGTGTAATTTGGTATCTGCGTTTGTTACATGCCCATGCTCTGGATTCACATCAAAGGCATGTGCCACTCTTCAGCTCAGCCCTGGCATCCTCAGGACGGTATCACACCAGCAATATTGCTGCTTTTTCCCTTCTTTGGCTGTGAGTGTGTGTCTGTATTTGTGGGTACACATGTGTGATTATGTGTTAGTAGTACAAATAAAAATGGATTTGTGTCTATATATGCATTTGTGTGTGCACAAGGGTGTGTGTGTGTGTGTGTGTGTGTGTGAGAGCATTTAGGATAGAAAGTGGTTAAACAGTCGAAACAGAGAGGTCAATGTCTACTGAGGGAAAGTTAGAGCCGTCCATGTGCAGGAAAGTCGGTTGTTGCTCGCTGTCTCGTGCTCACTGCTAGTGTGATTTTTGGGTTTAAAATCTGTTTTTCAATGGTTGAAATCTTTTCCCCTTCGTGACATTTTTGTGAGAAAAATGTTGATAAATGAGAAGCATAAAGAGTGTTGTATACTGAGCTCTGCCTAGGTGACCCCGCTGCCGCTTAGGAAGTGTTTAGTTTTTTGGTTAGCTCTCAATTTTCTATGCTTCATTGCTTGAATTCTTAACATTTCCACAAATAAGTGAATTCCTGCAGGGCGATCCAACAGAAACAGAGTGTGTGTGTGTGTGCATGATGTTCTTCCCCACTGAGGCCCAATGGGCAGTTTCCATGGCGCCCAGACCTCAGATCCCTTCCACTGCCAGGGGCTGGACAACGTCATGGATAGAGCCTGATCACACACACACACACACACACACACACACACACACACGTGTAAACAGTCCCACACTCTTAGCCCTCGTCCTATCACTGCACCACGTTTGGTCCGTTTACTGCAACATTCGTCCGTCTATGTCATTTAATCTCATGTTCAGACTTGAACATTTATTTTTCTTTCAACAATAAAACAGAATGCTGCCAGTGGGGCCAAATAATGAATAGTTCCCTGTATAAACCCACGTTTTGGGATTATCAATGTCTTGAACCACAACTGCACAGCATGAGAATCAAGAAAATGACAGGTTTGCACAGAATTGCTGACACAAGTCCATTTGTTTTTGAAGCAGATTGTTTTAGGATTCAGAAATTGATGAAAATGACTTCTCTGCAGGGGATTTTCCACATCATCCTGAAAAAGATGACTAAAGTTGATAAATGATAATTCACTTGCGAGGCTGGTTAACCAACCGAGGAAAGCAGGTGATTACTGAGAGGGCCCAGGTTTACTTCATATCAGTTGGTTCACGTCTCTTAACTAATTGCAGTTATCCTGAGGCATTTACAACATATAAATTCAATATCAACTAAGAAGGTTCCTCCTCGTCTTATGGCCTTCATAATTTAGAGAGTAGATGTGTCAAAATCTAGTGAATTATTTCACTTTATGTTGTGCT
Source organism: Anarrhichthys ocellatus (assembly GCF_004355925.1). Lineage (NCBI taxonomy): Eukaryota > Metazoa > Chordata > Actinopteri > Perciformes > Anarhichadidae > Anarrhichthys > Anarrhichthys ocellatus. The sequence continues at coordinate 5,866,462 of NW_022280054.1, read as the reverse complement.
CACATGGTGCATATCCCTAAATAATGTTTTATCAAATTGGAAACAAAAAAACTCACACCAGGTAATATTATTCCAGCATAGGACCGGTTGGTGTCTACAGTAGGTGTCTGGAGAAATAATGAGGCCCAATGTGTAGAGGAGGTTGATAGCGGCCTAATAACATATTTTTGAGTCTATTTCAGCCATTTGTACATTTTTTTAAGCGTTTAAACTGTTTAGTCTACTCTGCTCACTTGTTTAGGTGTTAAGGCGTATTTAATATGTTGAGACATTGTTTTGATCAAGTTATAATTTCTATTTTATTTCATCTTTTTTCAAATTAATTGAACTCCTCTACAACTTTTCCACATGCCTCCTGGCAACTGCTGTATATGCGTTTGGACTGCACCAAACTTTTTAAACTGCTACTCTACTTCTTAACTTTCAGTTTACCCATTTCCACGATCAGTACTCTGTCACATCTCTCCGGTCACCTGTCGCTAGGAATAGAGTTCTCTCCCACAAGTAGAAAATCCCATGGAAACGGCTTAACGTTCAAAAAGTTACAGCATCCTGAAACCCGAGTTAGCCAGAGTGCAAAGCTTTCTGATGTTCCTCACCCCTCCACTGCAGGGTGATTGAGGATCAGCACATCAAACGAAATAATGATACAGAATACTGTATGAGGGGAAACACTTTACAACCCCTGACGCTGAACCCGAGAAGGGAAAAAACAGTTGTGGTGCATGTGTTAATGTACTTTAATTACAGTACACCCTTTTGCCTCAGAGGTCACTGACCGAGCGGGTTTTGGCCTCTGTGTTTGTGTTGACTACTCTGTCTGCATGTGTGTGTGTGTGTGTGTGTGTGAATCAGAGAAGTGCTCAGAAGCAGGTTTAAAATCAATCGATTCCACAGTGTCACACAAAAACAGAAATATAAGCTGTGAGGTGGTATTAGTTTCTAAGAGTGCATCCAGTTTGATTTAATTAGCTGGTACTTAATGCATTCTTTGTTAGCGGTGTAATATGACTGACAGTTGGCGTGGCAGGCCGTCTGGACGGAATCCAAGACCATCTCTGCTGTTAGTGTGTGTGTTTCCAGACTCTGTAACCTGCCTCTTCTAGTCTCTCACTGCTGTTTCAAACTCTCAATATCTGTGTGTGTGTGTGTGTTATCACACCACCCCTTGACATCTCATTACACTGCTGCTAACGGATAAAATACTAAAGAAAAATCGGCAAAGCTGTTTCTGTAATAAAGAAAAGTGCAGGATGCGTGTGAACTAGTTGGGTCCGTGAAAAGAGACAAATACTCATACTATGACCAAACTCTGTGGTATTTCCTCACAGGTACTCCACATACCGTGACTCATTTGGCCCCTGCTCACTAGCAGGAAGAGGAGGTACTGTATATTCAGATTCCTGGCAAAAAAAAGTGTAGACTCCTAAAACAAAAAAGGCACCTTATAACTTTTTTTATTCATTATGCACAGGATGACAGCCTGTAGCCGAGGTCTGGAGAGTGTCCACTTTGGTGACAGCAGCCTGGCCTCGGCACTGTTTTCAGATGATGTCATGTTTATGGCTTCATAAGAGGTTGAAATTTGCCCCAGGGGAGAGAGAAGCGGCTGCCCCGAGTGAAAGAGTTAAGGTACGGTATCTCGCGTTTTGTTAACTATGTCCGGAAAATGTTCCGTGGTCCACAGAAGATTAGGTGATTTTGGTAGAACTCACAGTGCCACGGGTGAAGGGTTACCAAGGGGCACATGTTGGTGTGCAGAGACAAAGGATGGCAAGCCAGGTTTTTCCCTTTAGGTATAAAAAGAAGTGTAAAGCAGATGCATTCAGCCAAACTCAATAGTCCCTTCTCATGGAAAAAATGGCCCTCATACCGACAAAAAAGAGGCTCTTCAGATGCAAAAGAACAATCAACAGTTCAGTGTATTCTATGTAAAATAAAGTGACTAAAAAGTGTTTGCTGTAATCAAACAAGATGTGGTAGCTGGTTACAAGCATAATGGATAAATGAAGGAATGGATAAGGATAATGTCATTTCAGGTTCATATGACAAATGATATGTTGTTATAGTCCAACGAAATACTGGTCAAAACTGCTGCTGTGCCTTTTTTATTTAATAAGCCTGAAAAAAAAGATTGATAATGTTGGTTAGCAAATGGAAAAAAAACACTGCCTGGAAGCTACACGAGGTACTACATTTTGGTGTGACAGGCAGTACTACTTCAGGCCATCTCTTGGCATTTATTACCCAACTGAGCTCAAGTAACAGCATCCATCATGTATCTGTTGAGAATGCTTTCAATGGTAACACGCCTCAAATCTAAAAACTCCACACTGTAACCATATCTCTCTTATTTTTATCTTTGGCGAATGGTTTTCTACTCACAAGATGGACTAATATCTTGTGATGATCACGAGGATGTGGTCAGCGGGATCCCACACACATATGAATGCGCGTGCACACATATGCCAGCATAAAGACATGCACACACTGCCCCCAGATGTTTCTTGACATGGTCTGCTGTGACGCCAGTACATTTGTTTATCCCTGCATGCATAGTTAACTCTCCATGCCCTGCACCACAGAGCGCTGCACATTTCCACTGACACTTTTTCCACTCACCTCTGAACCACCACAGAAACACAAAGAAATATATATTAGTGCAACTAAAATGGTAGCGATCACTGCTTTTTCTCGTATACTTTGAAATAAAAATGATTAACGTTTCATTGGCGGACAGAGGATGAGACTGAAATCACAAATACCAATGCTTTGCCAAAAGATGCCACTGTGCTTGTCACACATCTGCTCTTTGGCATGAAACACCACCAGCAAACACATATTTCCAGGATCAGAGATGCCACGGCAGGTGTCCCCAAAGTGCAATCCAAATGGGCACTCAGTAAAGCTGTTGCAAAAGTTTTTTTTTACTATATTCTTATGCAGCTTTGTTAAAGTTTAATCAGCACTAATAAAACCTTTGGAGTTGGATATTGATGTCACAAAACCCTATGTTGTGATAAGAATGATATCAAGGTAACTTGCCATGCTCTAACAGGTGCAACAGAGCCAACAGGAGACTGGGCGGAGCTGTCAATCAACCCCGCAAAGTCCTGTAATCAGGGAACATGAGTGAAAACACCTGGGTGGACTGTAGGTGTGTAAGGGCTTTAACCAATCGTAGGTTTGCTATCAGACTTCAAAGTTCCCTCTAGGGTTCCCTCCAGAAGAGAAAACGCATTGCAGTGCCCTACATGCCGACATGCCCGACATGCTAGAAAACTTTCCAGCCGTTGGTGCCAAAATGCAGCTGGTGCACTTTTTGCTTTTCTTTTTCTTCACCCCTGCCGTTCAAGACAAAACTGATGGTGTGAGCTACACAAATAAAAAAGTTCTGATAAACCCAATTTTCCCACCAAAGTCATGTCCAGATCTACTCTATTTCTTACTCTGGCGTCATGGTACGGTAAATTAACAAGGGGCTTTAATGGACGGACTTAAAAGACTTCTATACCTCTTCAGAAATGTATTTTGCTATTAAAATCACAACTACTCTTCTCGTGTTTCTTTCCTAATCTCGTCCTTGCTCTTATAGGTGAGAGATCTGCAAACAGCTGCTCTGGGTCACATGCTGTGTCGCATGGTTAACACATAAAAAGCCCACGCACTCACATCAAAGTCTGCCTCTTCTTTTTTGATGTCGATGCAACGTCCCCTGTTTTTGCTTTGAACACAAACTGTATAGCATTATTAATTTCTCGGAAGATGACTACACATAGAATACACATGCAGATGGTAACACACGACACACATACACACACACACACTTAAACACACACACACACATACACGCATACAGCCAAGGCACTGGCATGTCTGAAAAGAGCCCTTTGATTGTGCGGCCCTCACTCCTCATTTGCCGTTTGAGTTGGCATTGGAAGAGTTCTCCTGACGTGCCCTGGCCCCATGCGCACACACATAAACACACACACGCACACACACACAAACACACACACACACACACACACACACACACAGAGCCCTGAAAGCTTCGTGGAGCCTGCAGGGAGTCAAACTGCTCTCACCTGTTGTCTCTGGCAGCCTAAGAGGGGACGATTAGCGCCCAGCACTGACAATATGCTCTTTGTTCCCCTCTTTCTCTCACTCTCCCTTTCTGCCATCTCATACTTGCAGTCTGTCACTTCTGCCACTGCTCATTTCTCCCTCTGCCCAGCCTTCTGTCTTCCTCTGTTTCTACCTCTCAATGTCTCTCTGTCACTCTTTGTCTATGCCTCCATCTTGCCCGCTTACTATTTCTGTCTCCCTCCCCTCTTTCTCTCGCTCTCTCTGTTTCTGTCCGCCTCTAATGCCCTTGTGGCCATGAGAGCAGTGTGTGGAAAACAGTTGAGCACTTTATCGCAGATCATCGAGGTAATCCCTCACAAATACCCTCCGTGATGGCACTGCTCACATGCTGCAGGGGTCTCGTCACTGGGCCAATCACAGCGACCGAAGCCAGAGTGAACTCATTTTGCTTTGCACTGATATCAAGACTTGGAGGTCAAATGTTTTAAACATTAGTATCGACGTACAGGGCGAATCAAGCTTCAGAGAAATGTGCGGTTCGCAGCACATGTTCCACTCTGAATGCATTAGCATGTACTAGTGAGGCCCGGTCATCTTTGACTGGCATCTGTGGGTGAGAGGGTGTAACAGCGGTGCGTGTGTCCCAGCACAGTGGCCGTAAACAGCCCTGGTGTGACATTTCCACAGGCTGGGTCACAGATGTACAGCTGTATAAAGTGGCCTTTATGACCGAAGGGGAAGACCTCAGTGAGATGTGGGGAAGTCAAGCTAGCATTCCACCGTACATTGAAAACATAGTGGACAGTGTTGGGGGGTGGGGGTGGGCTGCAGAGAGGAAAGGCGTGTCTGTCAGCTCAGTATCAGCTTCACTTAAACATGGAAATAGCATTTGTAGGAGGCTCCTAGGTTTCAGTCTTATTCAATTGGTGTTAAAGGGTCATATGCTTATTTTCAGGTTCATACTTATATTTTGTTTTTTTTCTCAAACATACTAACGTGCTTTTAATGTTCAAAATACTGTCTTTCTGTAGTAACCCTCTGAAATACTCCTTTTTAGCGTCTGCTGCTTTTAGCCCCCCCCCTACTAAAAAGCCCAGTATGCTCTGATTGGCTTGCAAACAAAATATAGTGCACCTTTACAAAGGTGGTGATCAAGCCGTGGGTGGAGGTACCCGGATGAGCGGCGGTGTATTCTAATGGCACTATGTCACATAGGAAGGTGAGCCAAATCTGAGTGACTTGTTGAATCGCATCTTTTCTGATCAATTCAGTGTTTTGTCTTGTCTGTCTTGTTTCACAGTTGGTGCGTCTGTAGGCACTCCAGATACCCAAATGCATGTGCACCAGCACACATGTCCCCAAATGTAATGTGATATCTCCAGTGCAAATAAAACCATTTTCACATCAGAAGCAGTAACATTAATGTTGATGATTTTCCAGACAACAACGGAGAGAAAATTCACATGCACTTCAACTTCTTTCCTTTGAAATACTGAAATACTGAAAGAAGTTGAAGCGGTAGTTGAAATGGAGGGGTGAAGGTAGTTAAAGTGTCCGTTTAGGTGTAAGTCTAAGCAAAGTTGGAGTCTCAATTTCAGAGTGAGTGCTGACTGAAGTTGAACAAAGTACTGAAGATTTAGTTGAACTTTTAAGCACTAAAAGCAGTTGAAATGTTAATCAAATTGTAGGTGACATTTCACCTGCATGTGTCAGTTGAAGTGGAAGTCCTGAAAATGAATATGTGCTGGCAGTGCTGGCTAAAGTGTTAGCACTGGATTAAATTGTTTATGAATAGACCTTTATGTGCGCATTTATAGGCTATAACATAAATGGAGACAAATTCTCTGACAATCAAAGGGACCTTTGAGCTAATTATGTGAACAAAATCTCCAGTTTGCCTCACAGGGATTTATTATCTGTACATCAAATCGTCCGTTTTAGTGCCAACGTCATGATTATGTCACGTGTTAGCTGGAGGCAAAAACAAAGAAAAGATAGTGGCATGAATCACCTCGGAGTATTCCTTATCACACTTTCCAATACTGTGTTTCCATTCATCTGACCAGGGTGCAAACACAACAGGCTACACATGCACACAACTGAACAATGTAATTGCGATGGGGAAGATAAAACAGTAAATATGTGCCCTTTGCAGATACTCTAACACATGTAGCATTCATAACAAGACCAATTTATAGGGAATGTTTATACAGCGCACATTTAAAAACACCAAGACTTGAGCAAAATGCTTAACAGAGAAATTAAAATCACATTTAGATCATTAAAATGGAAATGAAAGTTAAATGTTTCAGATATAATAACCCAGCATTATTCAACAGAATAACTTACTTTGCTAACTGCCCTCTTGTTTCTATGAGCCCCTTTGAAATTGCAGCACAGTGACTTGGTTTGAGTTGGCACTGGTGAGCAGTTGGAGCACAAACGCTATACCTGTCAGCTCCTGGAGACTTGTATCGTCAGCGGCAAAGCACTGGCAGCCCCGAGTCTGTCTTCTACTCTGCTACAGTTCATACATTCATATGAACCGTCCCTGGCAACATGCTATAAAATGTGAAGTAGGATGTCATTTTAGCTGACCAAGATGCCTTTTTCAACCCTGAGCTGAAGTGATGACCTCAGAACCCTGGCAGAGAAAGAAAAAGTCACATCTGAGCCAAACTCTCTCTGCAGTTCTTCCACAATTCATTGAAGTCAAAACTCATTAGGAGATGACAGAAGAAACTCGGCTGCTTCACCTGGCTGCAGGGAGCATTGGCAAGTATTGTAGAAGATACAGACCTGCTACCACTATGACTAATGCATGGAAATAAGGTTCAAAAGCAGTCAAGTGTTCCTTTAAATGAGGCATGTCTCAGGCCTGCGGGGCTGTGGGATCATCAAACTGTTGTAAGTGTGAGGACAGTACGGGTCCTGAATATTGAAAGACATCCTCAGGGTTCCTTCAAGATGCCATTCAAACCACCTGTAGAGTATAGTTTTCACAGTAAATTATCTGAAGGCCGAGGCAACGCAGCAACATCTTTGAGTAGTTTGAAGACTGACTAACCCCTACAGAAATTTGTGAGGCTACACAGAGTTAAACTATGACATTAAAATTAGAATATTGCAACATTATCATTTAAATCATGATTTCGTTATTCTAATCCAGCAAAAACTAATTATTTCACAAACAACAGTCTTGTTCATGTGACATTTAGGAGTCTACTGGCGGTGCTACTTTCTGTTGTTGCTTACAATCTGCAATGTTTGTCAGTCAACATCAGTTGTCTCATGCAGTTTAGGGCTAAGCCGTGTCAGCCATCACAGAGCAGGCGTATTGGTCATTATTGTGTCTAATATTTGTGGGATGGACTGTGGAATGGAGACAGCAGTAGTAGCAGAGGTAGTAGCAGCTCAGACCTGCTCAGGAACAAACACTGCCCCAGTGAGCTGTTAGGAATACAGCCATTGCTGTGCTTTAGGGCTTCACTGATGGGCCATGACAGATTGAGTCCCCCCTATGGATTGAGGCCTCTCTGCTCTCAGACACGCTGGAGCTTTATTAGACCTTAGCATTAGACCTTAACACACACACAAACACGCACACTCTGGCCCCTGATTGGCCGAGAGCCCCCCAGCCATGGGCCAGGTCGCTGTCAGACACGTGCTGTAAATCAGCAAGCCAAACCTCTGAGACATGGGCTGCAAATCAACAGGCTCGAATAATGACACCTAAGGAAGCTAAAACTCTCCTGTCGGTGAACATGCATCGTAACTCACATCTGCTTAACCTGGAGAGAAACAGCGCTTCATCTGAAGAGGAGCGAGCGCTCGACTATTGGATGAAAATCTTAAACCAAACTGAGAAGTTACATTACCTTATATGCACTAACTCAGTCTTCTATGACCCTGCTCTCCATGTGAAAAATGTTGCAACGTTGTTTTTCTCAATCTTGGAGACACAAGGTTCTCCATCCAACAGCTGTGATAGATGAGGCATTCTGAAGCAACAGGATTAGGAGAAGTGAGAGCCATCAATAATTTAGCTCATCCGCCACCCAACTGTTGAGTCTGAGGAAGTTACTCTGCTGGCCGGAGATTTATAGGATCAAGAACACAGTGAAGTACATTATTGAATGTTGACAGGCTAAGCTCTGGCTAATTAATGCACTGCACAGTGGCAGCTTTCCCAAAATCATATCACTACATCAACATGCTGAGACAACGTATGTACAGAGAGAGAATATATTCACCCATATGCTGAAGGGAGTGCAAATATTTTATTGCTCTGGCCTGAATTTACCCAGATTTAGTGAAGATCACCAACTTTGCACAAAAGTCAGAAAGTAAAATATAATGTGAATTTAGCCTGCACTGTTAACATAGATGAGGAAGATGAGGAGAATTGTAGGCAAGCCTCCCAGCAAAAATACAGTTTAGGAGTCTTTAGCCATAATAGGAATATAATCTCTCATTTCTTTCGTCTGTCTTTCTGGAAAAATGCTTGTGTTCCTGGAGTTTACTTTCCATATTCTAAGACCGATCAGCATCCACTACAGCGGTTGCTATTACAAGTTGAAACCATTGTGATAACATTTTGCCAGGCAATTTAGCATGTTGACCAACAAAACATTTTATTTGGAACTGTCACTGTCTTCGGTGATTAAAGTGGCACAACTGTGAAGAAAAAGTAAATATTTCTGTACACAACACTCTCTATCAAACGTAAAATCCTTGTGTGTTTGCTTCCTGCCTTTCCCGCTGACCTTATCTCTCACTCCTGCACACGTCGAAACCGTTCAAGGTTTTTCTTTCATGCCCGCTGCACCGAGGAGGTTGCCATGAGTCAGAGTTACCAACTGAACATCAATGTTTTCCATCTTTATTATCTCGGAGATCAGTTTTCTGGTGCAGAGTTTGGCATAGGGGCACTTTATCTCACATCATGCTCCCTACAGTGCCTCAGTGTTGATGAGGGCATGAGGTGACCCAACACACACACACAAGCACACACTCACACACACACACACACACACACACACACATATACAGTTGAGTTAAAAGTATACACCTCTTTTCTCTGCATAGCACCGATGTAATTCCAACCAGATTAAATGTGAGTGAATTCAAAAACACCACAAAGGGTCACTGCTCGGACAAGCCACCCCAGATGAAGTCACCTCTGGTATTTCTGCTACTTTGGACTCGTTTACAGAACGATAAACCTCACAGTGTAGACAGTCTGTGTCAGTGCACATGCGGCTTCTGCTTCTCTGATGCTCACCGCTTGTTATTTGTTTCACCAGCATGAGGGATGAATGAAACATTGTCACTGGCAGATAGTGAGCTTTTACACTGTGAGTAATAATCAGCAGTCGGTCCAGAGTTTAAATGCACGGATATGACTGCTCTGTTGCATTAAAGGTTTCCAGCGTTTTATCTGGTTGGAAATCTTGCACAAGGATCCAACTGTAGCTGGTCAATAGTTCCCCTTTTGAGTATTTACACACCATTTGATGTGGATTTTTTTACTTATTCCACAAAAATACAAACATTCTCATTGGAACAAGTCAAAATGGAAAGGGTTTAGCCAAATATAAACTTAATTTGTTGTTTTTCCAGCTTTCATTTTTTTAGAGACGGCGGTAAGGTGAGATTGGATTAAAATATCAAATAGGCTTTTGGGACGATTACAAAAGAAACAGGACTTTTATACGTCCTCTTCAGCAAACCAGAGTCGCCTGTGTCCGCTGGCGGCTGGTGAATGTGCGCTCTATGTCCTGACAGACAGAAGAATGTACTGCTTTATTACCTCTGTGCAGAGCTGCCAATCATTTTAGGTATTCATCACACTGCAGCAAAAACAACCAGAATTTATGAAGATATATAGTTCCATGTGCACATGTATTCCTTGTCATACTTATACAATAGTGCATACAGTATTCATGCAATGAACAATAAAGTCCCTGTACGAAGAGAGGGTTTCATAATGCTATCATGCATTGCTGTCATTTTATCTAAATCCGAATCCTCCCATCTTTTTCAACTCTTTAGTGAGAGTTCAACCATCACCGATACTCCCATTGTCACTCTCCCAATCCGACTCAAATCCCAGCTGATGCCGTTTTATCACCAGGATCGTACCAGAAAGAATCCTGGAGCCAGCTCCTATCTGATGGTTTTGGTCGCTGCCTTTCCTCTGACTTCCATTTCAAGTGTTGATAAGCATCAAATATTATATCTACCTCATAGCTACACAGCAAAATGGATTGTCTGTCAGTGCAATCCAAAATGACCCAATCGTATCTCGGGCGTCTTAAGCAGCGGAGGTTTGCTCAGTCGGATCTGTTGACTTGTGAACCTCAGTAGCTGTTATGATTCAGCCCTTTTAGGACTCTTTGCCCATGTTGGCTTATAAATGAAGCATAAAAGTATATTATTCACCATGTATATTGTAGATTGACAAAACAATCCCAACTTGAAGTCCATAGTAGCTAGTAAGATCCAGAAAAATATCATAATTGAATATTTTGACGAACTGTTTTGGCCCAATTCAAGAATTAAATGCTGTGCTTAATACATGCACATGTTCCTTATATAGAACAAAGATACACCAAACTATTGGGTTGATATTAACTGTTAGTAGGACATCTGTCACAAGTCACATGCTTTGTTCAGCCAATCGTCCACCACCTTGGAAGCCTCTGAAGCATCTATGGAGGGTAACATCGCGCTCATCAGAGGCCTGTACTTGTCTACTGCCGTTGGCACTGGGGCAGTAAAGTGATCTTCAGGCTATCATCAATATCATCCAAGGGTATATGTGTCATCTCTGGCATCTTCCAGCCCAGGAGCCAGATTCTGTCTCTCCTTCCATTACTTCATCGCAAAATCAAAGATGACAGACAGCGGCCCGCTCACCATCGGAGAGGCGAAGTCATCTCGTTCGTATGAGTTTTGCAATTAAGTCTATGTTTAATCTCTGACTTCGCAGTGTGTTTCCACATGCCACCCAAAATTCCACACCAGTGCCGCTTTCTGCTGCAACACACCCTGCCAACACGTATCATATCAGCACATGCGACTGGCGGGAGTTCGTTAAACCTCACATTTTCAGGCACGCTCAAACACAAACTGCTGCTTAGTCACTCCGTCACTCTGTCAGATGGCATTGGTCTGGTCTTGCATAAAACAAAAACCTTGAAATCTTAGACAAGTATCAGAACAAGGCAGAACTCTGTCTAGCCTGCACCCCCCCCCCCCACCCGCTCTCTTATACACACACACACACCCCACCCGCTGACCCCCACCACCATATGCCAAAAATTATCATACAAGTTTCTCTTTGTATCCATATTTAAACATGATGGAGAAGAATTGAGCCTTTATATGAGGGGGAGGCTGTGTGTTTATCCAGCAGCGCCAGCACCAGGAAACAAGAGAAAGCCCCCATTGCTGCTGGTGGAAGCAGGAAAGGGTCGGAGACTGCGCGGCTGGCGGGAGGGGAGGTGAATGGAGACGGGGGAGAGAGAGAGAGAGGAAGAGAAAGAAACTCTTTGAGTGACAGTAATTTAGGAACCTGGACTTTTTTTAATAATTTGCCTGCATTTGGGAAAACATACACTTCTGGGTAAAACACTTGGGACAAAAATTAAAGACATCTTTTACCATCAAAGGGTGTGTGTGTGTGTGTGTGTGTGTGTGTGTGTGTGTGCGTGTGCGTGTGTGTGCGTGTGCGTGTGTGCGTGTGTGCGTGTATGTGTAGGCATGTTTTACCCCTGTTGTCGGGACATAAATCTGTCTACACGATCACATTATGAGGACTCCTTTCTTTATGGTGACAAAATGCTCTTGTCCCCATAACGTAAATCATTACATTTTAGGGTGAAGACTTAGTGGTGAAGGTTTAAGATTAGGGTAGGGTTAGGTTAAGGTAAAGGTTCGGGTTAAGGGTTAAGTCTCCAGGAAATTAATGTAATTCAATGTTATGTCCCCAAAAATCATAAAAACACGAGGTGTTTGTTTGTGTGTGTGTGTGTGTGTGTGTGTGTGTGTGTGTGTGTGTGTGAGAGAGAGAAGTTATTTTGTCCACATAGTGCTAGTTATATATCATTCGGGATTTGAGACATCTGTCCTTTTATATAACATTTGTGAGGAATCATTGTGCTATTTCTATTCTGCTCTGAAAGTGGAAGTTAGCAAGTTAGCCTAACGCGCCTCCACTCAGAAAGTGTTATTAAGCCTAGCTTGCCAATTTTTACACTGTGGCGATTACCTCAAGTCTGCCCTTGAAAAGAAAGAGGATGTCCAAATACAGATCTGAATGGCAGACAGTAGACTGAGTCAGTTCTGTCAGTGGGAATGAGTACAAGGTCAAGGTAAGTACTAACTATAAACCTGAGCCAGCCCTAACTATAAAGATTCAGTAAGTTGTTATTTGATTACACGATGTTTATGGTCATCACATTATTCAACCAATAACCCACTTGGTCTTCCAAAGACAAGGCAACCCCATCCTATGTGAGAGCTTTTGGACTAAAGACTGAGATTTATGTTATTAGATCAATGCTATCTCCAAGTTTATCATTGTGTTCTTGCTTCTTCCAAATAAACCAAATGTTTTATTTTGACAGACCAAACATTTTGCTCATGATCTGATGTTCTAATCGTTAATATAACTGATGAACTGTGCCTTTATCTTATTGACTCTTTGTGTCCTTTGCATTATTGCTGAGAGTAGCAGAGGACTTGATGCATAAAAACAGAAGGAAATGTGTGTCTGACACTTAAGATCTCCAGTATCCACAAACAGAAAATGCATGTCCCCTATCACAAGGCTATCACTGCAGAAGAACAAAACGTCAATTCCTTCTTTTTGCTAATTACAAAAACAGTGAGTTTACGAAGAAAACACTCAGGATGTACAAACTGATTTCTTGAACAAATTAGCTAAACATCCCAAACTGTTCCTTTTTTTTATGTGTACCACTTGAGGCACACACCATAGCTGTAAACATGTTTTATTAGACCGTGTTTCCTCAGGCACCATGAGTTCTGGAGCCCCGGTTAAAGTTTTAGTGTCATCAGTTGCAAAACTTGAGTTGAAGAAACTTTAATCAAGATGCCATCCGGAAAATATGCTGAACATTTTGTGCCATTTCCTTTCACACTGAGTTGAAAAGATATGATCTTTGAAATGTTTTTAGTGTGAGAGCCTCTCAAAGCCATGAATATTATGAAACTACAGGCCAGAAAATTATTAAGAAGGGGAACAAAGTGCAGGAATGTGAGGGTTTGTAAATGGTCCTACTGATGGATCTGTGTTTTCGCCCGTGTCAAAACAGAGCCAGGACTGAATGGGCCTCCTCATGACCCTCTCGCCTCGACTCCACGTTCAGGCCGCTCAGGAAGGCCTGAGGTTTGGAGGTTTCTAACCACAACGGCCTTCTCGCTCCTTTCGCTTCATTTTTTGAGCTTTTTTATTCCGAAATGAGACACTGGATAAATTATGTTGACTATCAAGGGCCCCCTTGTTCACATAGAATAATAAAGAAAGGATACCCTGGTGGAGAACTTTGCAGTAATTTCGCCTTAAAGTATGTCTGGGCTCAAGAGTTGGCTGAGAGAGGAGAGAGAGCGGGGCAGACCCTGTCTCATTTCCTCCATGATGGATGAGCCTATTAGCTGTCCAGTGTTAGCGCAGGTTTAGCCTTACACCTCTGCCTCAGACACACACTCATTGTGGCAAGCTGAGGAAGAGATGACGAGATCAAGTTCGGAAAATGTTTAATTCCTACGAAAGCAAAATTTAACCTTCATCAGGAATTTAAATGACAAAGCTGCATTTATGCTGCAGATCCATTATTCACAAAGAACAACCAATCGGATCCATGAGAAGAAGAAGTCAAAGCATCTTCACACGTTTCTTTTACATGTTTGTAGAAGTTGCTATCTAGGTTTGACACAAAGTTTGATTAGGATTTTATTTTTCTTCATTAACTTTGACTTAATATTTGTGATTGTATTTGAGCATTTAAGTTTACTATCACCGATCTATGTAATGTCTGAGTAAAATCCAATGTCTTAATGTAGTTAGGCTTCTTCTTAAACAACAGCTAGACATATTGTCCCAAGACATATTTTAATATATAATGCTTCTTGTTTTTTTAGAGTGTATTACACCCGAGCAGTAAGATCAGATTTCAAAGAGCAAAATTCCCTTGCATTCTGTGGCAGAAAGCAGTTGTAAACTACACCGCTTATCAAACAAACACTATTGTCATGTCACAAACTGGCTCAGGGAATGTGACAAGGGAGTGTACGCACATTTCAAACATAATTTCTTAAACTAAGCCAATATTGGAGTGGGTGGATCAGCATTAAAAGCATGCCTGTGTGGCATGTGTGCTGTGGAGGGTGGTGCAGGTGCAAAAGAAGGTGATACAGGGTGGATGCCAGCTGTAGGAAGCAGGAGAGACAGGTGCTTTTCATTCCACTAACTTACACATCTCAAAGGGCCCAGGTGATTCTAATCGACTGACGACCCTCCCATGTCAGACAATAGACTGCTGAAGTTGATCGGGACAGCCTCTAAGACAGTGGAAGGGGTATCACACCAGATTGCACCTTCACATCTGAAAACAAAACACTCAATATCAAATAAAACCAATTCTAACAATACTATAAGGTAATATCAAACTGAGAAATACTGCATCTCTTATATCACGTATAGCTTTTCACAAATACACTAGATTGGCTATCACACAGACAAATTACCATACAAAAGTAACCAAATACTTCCAACTACCAGCATCCATCTTCCCAAATCCAATCACACCAAAAGGTTCCTCTAAAAGAAAAGGCTCACTCGCCAAACAAGTGAACACAAAGAGGAAACCTTAGCTACAACAAAGCTCACACCAAACAAACAAAGCATGTAGCGTTACCGAAGCTAGCAGGCCAACCCGCCAACTTACATACACCAACACAAGAATGTGTTTTCAACTTCAGTTCCTCACCTTGCCGACCAAAATAACAACTTCGGGGTAGGTCGTGTTGAAAATACTGTTTTTCCCCATAGACTTACACTGTGAAAGAAACTTCAGGAAATCAGCAGATTTTAATTTTTTTAGGTAAATGAACTTCCCAAAATGAACACCTAAATAATCTTTCAATCATTAGGTCTTAAAACTTGTCAAATGGCAAATCCAGAGTATGTTTTCTTCCTCCAGACACCGTGCTGGAAGTGGGGTTGAAGAAAATGCTTGTGCATTGCTCTTTGTGCCAATCAATGCATGTGATTGGTGGGTAATTTTATCTTTTATTTTTTTTTCGAGCCATTTTAGCTCCATGCACCACTGAGCAACTTTCATAGGAATGAACGGGAGCCCGCCTCATACGCTGGATGCATTTCATTATGATAACTTCTGCTTCCTCGCATAATCTCTCCTCCCCTGACCTGGAGATCGTTCCTCCTCTGTCATCATGGAGGATCTTCCAATCCCTTAAATGCACCTTGAGGAGCCAAAAAGTGAGGAGGAAGGAGGCTTGTGGAGGAGCTGAGAGCAAGGAAACACTGTTGCATCCTTTGTGGAAGTCTTAAACGTAAAAAGAGACGTTACACACAGCTGTAATAACCTCAAACCACGATGGGACTCTACAAATGAACTGTATATTTTGTGTTTGTAACTAACTTGTAGTTATTTCTTCAAATGCGAGATCAAACTTTCTGCCCTTCACCGTTTGAGTAGCTTCTCTTAAGGCGCTGTCCGAACACATTCCTGAATTATGTTTCACCTTGATATTACTTATATTTTTATCATTGAATGTAGACTACAACCAATTAAACTGCTATAATTCTGACATGAGGTTTACAAGTGCAAACAGCTGCTATTGTCAAAAGCAAGGAAAGGAAGGCGATGTCAGCATGATGAAAAGACAGACATGCATTGCGCTGATGGAAAAATGGCAGACGGACGAGAGGAGAGAGTGCTGCAGGAATTTGTAGACAAAGTTAGTATGTCTCTGGTTCCCTGGACAAAAAGGCCAATGGGATTTTTCCTTTGGATTATCGCAGAAAATAAACTCTGTGGCAAACACAAGTTAATGATACTCTCGCGTTTTGTTCAGCAATATAATCTTCACAAATGAACACCACTTTTTATGATTATTGAAGCATCGATACTTCCAAACACAAAGAACTACAAAGTGCTTTGTATTAGTAATTTGGGAAAACAGGTATTGCCGCCGTATGCGGCTTTACTTCTTCCGTTCATACCTTTCACACTAAAAGCTCGAGACATACATTGCATCATTAGAGGGAACTTAAATTCACTCAGAGCATTTTGACAAGAGGCAACTCAACAAATTAGCCTAAAATATCCATTTATCATTGCAGGTCAGTAATAAGTATTTATTATGGAGGGTCCACCAGTCGATGTTGATCTGGTCATGTTTCAATTGTGCAGCAGCAAGAAAATCACCAGTAGTGTCCGAAAGTGTTTTTTCATTTTGCCAATGAGCTCATATCCTCCTCTACATAGAACATAGTGAGCAGGGAGTAGTGAATGAGTGAATGATGTTAACAGCCACATTAACCAGAAACAAATCCATATTGCACCATTCTTATGAGAAAGGATTGGGGAGCGTACCGTACATTTGCGTTGTCTAACGTCATATCAGTTGTATTGATTGATAACTGAGAGGGATTAATTATTCTGTGTCTTTGCGTCATGCTCTGACAGTCTGAGAGACCAAGGAAGGATCCTACTGCAACAAACAAAACAGAAAGAAGAAAGAAAAATTAAAAAAAAATTAAAATTAAAAAAATAAATAATTTATTTTAACAAATTTTATTTAAAAAAAATTAAAATTCCCATTTACAACATTATCAAATTCCTGTTGCACACACATGTCTACAATAACACACACAAACCCTTCAGACGCTTTCCAGAGAAGAGTCCACCTGATTCCTTCATCCATCCACAACTTATAAATAGGACTCGTTTGACGTACCAGTGCAGAGGCTTTCAGGGTGGGCAGATGGAGGGGGGGGGGGTTTGGAAGGCGATGGAGGGTCAAAGATAGTTGATATCCCTGTGCTTGTCTTCTAACTGCTCTCACTCTCTATATAACCCCCCTTCTCTCTGCTGCCAGCTTTCTCTCACATGAAACTCTGTCCTCGCTTTCTTTCTTTTCCTCTCTATCTCGCCATGTGTCCTCCCTCACTCACTCTGTGCAACATGTGTCACTCGCACTCTCTCTGGCATGCGCTCTATCCCTCATGCACTCTCTCTCTTTCTCTCGCTCTCTCTCTCTACAGCTGACAGCATGTAATTGAAAT
The DNA here is from genome assembly GCF_004355925.1 of Anarrhichthys ocellatus. Classification (NCBI taxonomy): domain Eukaryota; kingdom Metazoa; phylum Chordata; class Actinopteri; order Perciformes; family Anarhichadidae; genus Anarrhichthys; species Anarrhichthys ocellatus. The sequence goes on along the minus strand of NW_022280054.1, from coordinate 5,849,034 downwards.
GGTCAAACGCATGAAAACATGACAAATGGCAAGAGGTATTTGTGCTTCATCATCATCGTTGCAGACTCTCTCTCTCTCTCTCTCTCTCACTGTCTCTCTTCAGCTGGAGCTCGGCTGACAGCTTGTAATCTAACTGCTCAGACATATGACAAATGGTAGGAGATATTTGTGCTTCATCATCATAATTATAGTGGACCCCTAACCCCCGGCCCCTGAACATGTCTACACACTTGGCTGAAGCACATGAATGAGTCAACATGTGTTACATTATGGTTTTCTGGCCTGCACAGTTCCCAAAAGAGAGTCTCTGAGAAACGGGATATGCAGATTAAAAAGATTAAAGAAGATCAGCCGGATTAAATGCAGAGTCAAAGTGAGTGGGGAACAACAAATTGATTTTAAACCCTGTCTTATCATTTTTGGCTCACATTGTGTGATCACTGCTGATCCACCTCTACAGTCAAACAAGCCTGATCAAACTTCCTGGTGCCATGTTGGAGGCTTCTTCTGGTAAGAAAACAGAGATAAAACAGTAATGAAGATAAGACAAGAGGACCCATGCTGGGCTGCAGATCCGGGTTTCATCACAGTCAGTTAACACAACACACTGATAAAAAAATGTGCTCGGTTGGGTCACTCGGTGTCACGTAGATCATCGACAAAATTACATTCTAAAATGTATGTTTTTCATGTATGTTTTCTTTCTCTTCGTGTTTATTTCTCTTACTGTAATGTTGTAGATTTTGTTTTTATTATAAATGCTTTTATTGTTTCTGTTTGTATGTAAAGTGTCTTTGAGTGCCTTTTAAAGCGCTATATAAATAAAATGTATTATTATTATTATTAAAAAACATCAACATGTATTCGCTTCTCTTCAATTGCATTAAGATGTGGCGAGTTTACTGCATATGACACGCTTACATTTTTGGATTAAACAGTCTTATGACCCACTTTCTAACTTTTTTCCAAATTTCACAGTCTCCATAAACGGATGGATTTTGCTCACGTCATCCTTGAAAAGCTCCGGGAGAAGCTTGTATGTAATACGAGCTCAAATGCTTGTATTTTGTTGCCTGTGTACAGAGCAAAGCTAGCTGTTTCACCATTTCTATCTATCTATTTGTGTCTATCCCAAAACCTTTCTTTTAAGAGTGTTTTGTCAAACCGCTATTCTCAAGGCGAATGGCAAACCTACACGATCGACTGATATTCTTTGACTTTTGTTTTAATTTGTTGTCATTGTTAATTGTTGTTGTTTAGTCTCAGCATCTGTTGCAAATGACAATCTTATGTTCTTGTTTTATTTTATCCTCAACAAATCTGACGTATAACAAGCTTGATTTATGAGATAACAAAATAAATATTTCTTCTGTTGATTTCATTAAATAGGGGAAGGGTGGGCTGCAATTACATGGTCAGCATCTTAAACGCCAAGTAAGTACAATTCTGGTGTAAGTTTTGTTGTGCCAAGCTCACTGAGTAATTATTTTGTAATAATGAGAAAATCAAACATGAGAGGGAAATTACACCGATGTCCTTTTGTAACACAGCACCACCCTGGGATTCCTCCATGAACAGGCCTGTTTTCTTCTCACAATAATGTCTTAAGAGTTTTTCAGTCTTCACTGAGGGTCTAAAAGTGCAGGAGGAAGGCGTTCAGCACCTGTTGTTTCTTTTAACTGCTTGTTTTGTGATTAAACTTATTTCTTGACTTTGACAGCTGAAGAGGTGGAAAATTAACTGTTACCATATAATGCAGTCTAGTAAAACAGCCCAAACACAGTTGTCCTATTTATTGCAGAAGATATTTCTGTATATTGGACTGTTATTTACTGTGAGGTGTTTCTGTTATTTGGTCTACCACATGTTTATCACGTATCACTGTCTATTTGTGCCATGAAGTCTTTTTTTGATCGAGGTATCGGTTGAATCAGGATCTAAATAAAGAACAGCGGTTAAAGAATCATTTGTGTCTTTTTATTTGCGGCACACAGCAATGCAGGCGGAGATAAATCATGTCGTATTGCTATTTTATCGTAGTGAACGCATGTTGACAATGATTTGATAGCACACCACTGCAGAAAATTACATGCACAGGAATGTCGGCAGGAAAGGCAAAGTCTGGAATATCAACAACTGCTCCCTACTGTGAAACGCATAATCAAGTTGTTTTGGTATCTCCAGCTATCTAAAGCAGCCATCTTTCAGCCATCCTCAGCAGCTATCTCATGTCTCTGTCCCCTCCAACATCAGACGGGGACAGAACAGTAAGAGGCAGACAACACTGGATACACTGATAGTGCAGGGGGGTCTTGTTTTCCCATGTGCGTTGCCAGGATGTGATGTATAAATAGGCACCGAGCTGTTTGTGTGTGAGTGCAGGCTTAAGTTATGTGGCTATAGCTTGATAGTGGCTGTACGTGGCTGCGAGGCCGCGGCTGGGCGGGCAGCTATAGTGGGGCGGGCTGTCGGTGTCTTCTCATGTCCTGAGATCTGAGAGGCCTCTCCCCGGAGGTGGTGACGGACGGCAGAAGGGCACGGATTCAGGGTATTTTGGTGTTAATTGAGCTTATTGGCCTGCTATTCACAGCCTTGACATGTGATTGATTTAAAGGACAGTGTGAGACTGCGACAGGGCTGACCTCTCCGCTGGCGGCTCCTTAGATATGGCCTCAGGACTGCACAGCTGTGAGGAATAATCCCCTCCCTTCATTTTATTTTTCAAAGAAGAGCGAGCGATCCACCCTCCGTCAGTATTTTATTAGTTTTCCGACAGTACGGAGATGAAGGAGAGGAGAAGGGAAAGAGAGGAGGGAGAAATTTGAGGGGGCTTACACTTGAACCTGTGTACCGTTGACCTTTGGTCAGTACATCGGAAATCAACGCACAGAATTATCATTTAGCGGCTGTACGCGACACACCGGGGCTTTCAACTAACTCCAGTGTAAAACACAGGACTTTCACTTAAGAGACCGGCTTCCGTGTCCCGTACGTGCGAAACTAAAAGTAAACATTCACATTTTGTCTCATGAGTCGTTAGTGGTGTTAGACTCGAGAGTCATTAGTTACGTGACTCATCTGTCAATTGCTAGTCGTGTCAGTTGTCAGTCAATTGGTAGTCATGGGAGTCACCAGTAAGTCAAGTTAATGTCAGCCACTCTCTTTTTCTAAGCGTTTTTGTTGCCTAAACCTAACTTCCTGTGAAGACGGAAGTTTATTTTGAAAGATCACTCTGCATGTAACGAATGATATTGGCACGTCGTCCCAATATGTTGAAAACTAATGCCAGAGGGGTACCTAGTGCGTCGATCTGCAATGCCAAGCGGCACGTGTCGGTATTTGACAAGTTGGGATGGAGAATGTGTTGACCAGTATCTTATGAAGTTCATTAATTAACATGTCATATCTTACATTTAATACGTATGAAAACCAAAGTGTCGAAAGGACAACTTGCAGTTTCACACCTAATAAACTTGTTACCTTTGGACAGAGCTAGGCTAGCCGTTTCCCTGTTTCCAGCCGTTATGCTAAGCTAAGCTAAACGGTAGCTTTTCCAGCTCTCTGCAAGAGAGCAAATAGTTTCCCATAATGTTGAGCTATTGATACAAAGTGAATCTCAAAATTCCAAATACTTCACCCCCTTCTCTCAGTATGATTTCTCGTGCCAAGAAAGCAGCAGATTTACCGAGCATATTTGAAATTCAACCTTCCTTTATGTTTTTTTCATTCTGTAAGTACAGTTTCCAAAGCTGATTGACAGGCCTTGACAAAATAAACGGCAACTGCTAGTGTTATTTCAAGTCAGATATGCTACTTGTTCCTTTAACCTTGCTCGATCCAGCAACCCCCCCTTAGTCCATTTTTAGTCCTTCCCGGCCGGCCTGGCTGACAGTCTAAAGTCGTTACTAGCTGCACTGCGACTCATAGTGAAATATAATCAATCCCTGCACTTACCAGCACAGGACGCCTGCGGGGAACTCATATTCTGGGAAAGAAGAATATAACGTCTTCACCAGTTATACAACCGTACAGGCATTGTTTCTTCTTATTATCCTCCCACATTCCAACAATTTAAACAAATGAATGTCACTGTTTAGGCTTCCCTCCCCTAAAAACTTTATCTTTCAATATTTCTAAATCCTCTGACCCCATGTTCCCTCTGTGCAAAGCCTCAGCCATTCAAAACACCCCCACCTCTCTCCACTACGGCTGTATGACCGCGCAGTAGTATTGCTTTCAACTGCATTGCTCCCCAAGGACATCAGAGAGTGGACCTGAGTGTGCCCAGAAACTTCAGCCTTTAAAAACAAAGCAGAGACATTTAGTTGTTGCAAATTGAGCCATTCAGGATTAGCGTTCCAGTGCAAACACCCACACATACATAAACACACATACATCAGTAGGCTATTTAATTTTGGACCTCTTTATTTTTCTAAATTATTATTATTTTATACAAATGTTTAGGACACTGTGGATACTTTCATGAATTCCTCTGACAGGAGGAGACCCCATTTATTTTAGAAATCCTTTAAAATCCTTTGCTCTTGTAGGCTCCTCTCATTCAGGACATATTTACAGTGACTGCATGTGGACACTGATGAATATTAAATATGCTTACTTAACCTACGTCTATACTGTGAGAAAACTTCATCACAAAACCTTCCAACACTCCGTGGTTATTTGCCCTACAGTAAATATCTGCAACTCTATTTATGTGTTTATCTGTTTGCTTTTTTTAGTTGATGATTCAGCTGTAGGACTGAAACCCTTTAGACCTCTTTCCCACAGGAGCCATTTTAAACTTATGTCACAGTCGGGGTGGGACAGTTCAGAGTAAGGCCAGCTGTTGTGAGCCAACTATTTCCATACAAACTATTATTATTCTCTCTCTTAAACATATTATCTGTAGTGATGAATCCATGTATTATTCATAGCAACTTTGTTTTTGTTTTTTAATTCAGATAAATCTTAAATGAAGTTAAACAAACAGTAACAGAACCCAGTTGCAGAAGGATTTGCAACTGGGATACTGCAACTTGATAGCAAAAAGATGTCTATAGATTGTTGCACTTGCATTGTGCCATCATAATGTAATGGCACAATTTCCCCCCAGAATCCAGTGTTGCCAACTTAGAAGTAGTTCTTTGAAGTAGTTTGTTGGAAGCAACTAGAGACAAATCTGGAACCTTTTCACATATCTAGATTTCCATTTTGTTTCTGCTGTTGAAGGCGGATGCAGAGCTGGCAAAGTTAAAAGGACGGTCACTTGTTCATTCAAAAACAAGGTCAACTACCAGTGAGCAGTCAGATAAGGTAAACCAGACCCAAAAGGGAGCGAGGATAAATAATGTGGCAATTACAAACTGCTGGTGGACTGCTACATACTGTATACTGGGAGGCTGATTAGGCGAATGAGGGACAGGTGTGCAAGCAGGTGATGATCAGGTGACTGGGGGACAGCAAGAAAAGCTGGTGACAACAAGCCTTTTCCACAGAAGACATAACCACTGTTGATCTTATACCCAAAACCCATAACCCAGGTGGGATCATACAGCTTCTGATGTGCTACTGTGCAACCCAACTCACTCATAAATATATCCTATTTATACAAACCATCATCTGGCATCTTATTGAAACCTTTTTAGCAACAAGTATAGCCACTGTCCTTGAAAGAGGGCTGGCAACACTGATAAAATGTTGCCTGTAGCCAGCTGGTGGCTAAGAAATATAACTAAAAATATATAGCAGTGACTGTGCCCTTATTTTTTGGACTACAGTGTAGGTTGACATAGCACTGTTGGGCGTTACAAGAACAAGAAATTACTATACGAAAGTGATGTTTTACTATTAATAAAAGATCTGCACTGACTGACATGCCTATTTGGAACACCATCACCAATTTAAAATCTGAAAACGTCACAAATACCTCTCAAAAATGCTTTCCATGGATTTATTACTTTAAATTCAGTGTTTTGAACTGCTGTTCCCATCGTACCACCATTCGCAGTATTTTCACCTTTATTCCAGCTGTGAGTATAGCTCCTCCATTTCCGCAGCGGAACACACATTATTACATACCACCAAAACAGTCAGGATGTTTAGTAGCTAGGTTGACTTGGATGCATCAATATTCAAAACACATTAAATTTGTATAGAAATGCGCATTAAAAAAAAGTTGGTGGCTAGATTATCCGTTTGCTTAATTCCAGTAAGGCTGACATCTTGAGGATATGACAGCAGAGTCATTCTTGCTACCTGCCACAGGCTGTAAAGGACATTATCTCATTTAAAAACACTGGAGGATGAGGAACACAGATGGACCGAGGTGATGAATCAGGCCCATTCACTCGGTCACCTAATAGCACTACATAAAGAAATTGCATAAGAGTGAAACTGAGACATTTTGTGCACACTGTCCTCTCATTACAGCAAATAACCATTTTAACTTGTGGATCTGGAAAGAAGTGAACGCTTAAAGAGACATCATAACGCTGCAGTCGTGATTAGAAAACAAGAAAACTAAACTGCTGCTAGCTTTCACTCGTCTCCGGTGTCTGCTCATTCCCCTGGCACTGCATAAATTACCAATTATCACTACACAATATGAACAAAGAGAAAATTACATGATCCAAGCCTCAACAATTTACCCTTATTCTCCCTGTCAAAGGCAGTACACTGGTTCAGATGCATTGCTTTAAGTGTGAGGTGTCTCTTATTACACCCATTACAATCTCAGACAGCCCGTGTCTCTGGATAGTAATGTCATGCCGGGCTGTGGCAAGGCTCACCCATTGTTCTCCACGGGATGTTTATAGCTTTGTGCCTGATATATGATAACCAATAAGTAAGAGGTAGTAATTACAAGGCCCACACTCCACCGGATCGCCTGATGAATGTGTGAAATAAAAGACGGGGGGGTTCTTTGTGGAGGCTAGTTATTACAAAGCCATTCAGAGGTTTAACATACGGCAGTATTATGAGCGGGCGAGCGTGAGCAGGGGGAGAGATAAATAGCATATATCCATTTCCTCCACCAAATGGCAAAGTAAATAGCACTGACCTTCTTAAAACAAATGCGCTGCAAGCCAGCCAATGTCCAAATCAAAATACTTAGTTGCACATACTATTTTCCCCACTCTCCGCTCAGGTCAAGAAAAATAACACAATTAAGTGAAATAAAAATACATAAAGAAAGCACAATGGTATCCTTTTGTAGAGTCCAGGACTCTAGCAGTGGTGCGGTCAGACCGTGTGTCTCCGAAACTGATCAGCAGATCAGTGCCATTTATTCTTCATGGATAAGTGCAGAATAATCAAAAGCCTCCTGGACTTAATGTGCACAATTGTTAATTTCTAAATCAATCCAGTTAGTGGTATCACAATGAACTACAGTACTAGTTTGACATTTTGGAAAATATGTTTATTTGGGGGATTTTTTGCCAAGAGTTAGATGAGAAGATTGATACCACTCTTGTTATTGTATCTGTTCGTTCAGGCTCTAGCCAGCAGCTAGTTAGCTTAGCTTAGCATATTGACTGGAAATGCTAGCTAGTTTTTGTGCAAATAAAACATAAATCAGTTTGCTTTATTGTTCTTAGATAACCCTCAATGACACTTATTGCGGGTCAGTTAACTTGAATCCAAACTGCTTTGAGGGTTAAACCTTGATCCACCAGAGGCTTTGTGACTTGGATGCTAATGCATCCTGATATGTGCTGCTTACCTTGGAGAAAGATATCGGTCTGATAATAATCTGAGGCCTTCTAAGGGCACACTCAGGCTTCTCCAGGCCCTCTCCAATGACCCTTCGTCTTTGAAGTGTGAACTTGAAAACGTTTTAGCGGAGAGGCTGCTGAGTAGTAATGGAACTTCAATTCATTTGATTCACCAAAAGCCTCGCCGCTGACGTACAATGAGATATCATCTCGGAGTCTGGAATGTTTTTCCTCCCCCGCTCGATCAGGCTTAATTTGAAGTTGAAGGCTTTTTCTTCCCTACCTGAAGCCAGATCTGATAAAGCAGCACACAGTGCCTTCATCTAGCTCAATTTGTCATCTAGAGGAGGAGATTTCCTTTCATAAGGCACAGGCAAATTTATAGCCCTATTATACAAAGTGTAGTATTTAAACAGCAGCATTTTCACACCTCATTGGACGAGATCTTAATATTGTGGGATACAGTCGTCTTGAAGGAATAGTTGGGGGGGGAATGGTTATTTGCTTTCTTGCTGAGAACTTGATGAGAACATTGATATCATATCTGTACAGTAAATATGAAGCTAGAGTCAGCAGTTGGTTAGCTTAGCTTAGCTGAAAGACTGGAAACAGGGCACAATTTTGGAAGGGCAATGCATTCTGAAATAACGAGATTATTATCTTGGTATCTTGGTGCCGTTGTTATGCGTCGCTGCTGTTGCGTCGCTGCTGCTGTGCTCGCCGCTAATGCCTGTCTGCTGTGCGCCGCTGCTAATGCTTTGGGCTATGGGTATTTGGTAAAACTGCTTGTAAATTAGGACTGTCCTGAATTTTTCGGGATGTCTGGTTTCCCTCGGCACATATCGTGCTTATTGCTATTGATTGATACTATTATGCCCCCTAAAGATTGTGTGCTGGTATGGTGTAATAATTACTAAAGCAATTGCAAATGAAAGTGATTCTGTGACAATTATCCGCATGGCGGTTTTCACTTAATTTTGGTACCCATGGACAAAAACATAAATCAGCGCCTATGAACATGGCTTTTGATATTTAGCCCTGTTGACTTTATTATTTAGGGTGTCGGGGAGGGTTTTAAATTTGTTTTAAATTACAATTTTCTTTTACAGGGGCAGACCCTCAGGCTCCTGCCAATTATGTGTCTTTCCTCCATTTTAAAACATTTCCAGGCGCCCATGCTGCTAGCTAGTCACCTTTGGGTAGAGCCAGGCTAGCTCTTTCAGGCTTGCTAAGCTAAGCTAATGATGTTTGTCTCTAGCCTTGTATTTTGCATACAGACATGAATCTTCTCAATTCACTTTGACAGACAAGTGAATGTAATTTCCCAAAATGTTCAGCTATTCCTTCAAAGAATTGGTTGTTTTCTGCAGTTTAGTTCACGTGCAAGAGGCAACACAGCATCATACTTATTTCTCAACACATTCAACATTATTCATCAGCATTGATCTAAATGTTACAACGTCACAAGTCACTTTCAGACCAGACAAGTGCAATGCTGCCTTCAGCAGAGTTTTAACAGGGGGGCTAATAGAGACAGTATGCAGTTGACAGCCAATTCAGTCCTGCAGGGCGAGAGGCCAAAATCCTTGAGTTCCAGCCCTGTTTGAGGAAAGATCAAACGCTCAGTGCAACAGCTGTTGAGCTGGAGGCTCTCCCCACTCAGCCACTAGATGGAAACAATAGTCCTCTGCACCGCACAATCACTGTTGCATCCATTTGTTGCATGTTATGCCTGATTCTGTGCACTGTTTTGTCTTTTGCCATCATGCCAATTCAAATCATCCTATCTACGGATCCATTGTGTCTTTGTGTTTTTAGAGGGACCATCCTTCGACATGGTCCACCCTTGAAGCACCTGCCCCCCACTGAAGTGTCCTTAAGGAAGCCAATGAAACCCCCTACCAGCTGCAGGAGAGCTTTGTTTAACAGAAGAGAACTGATCTGCAGGGCTCAATAAAGTTTCATGTTAAACTGCTTGAAAACATTAGCAGAAAATGGTGACAGAGTAATTATGAGGCAGCAACAGTAAAACACCACTGGGACTATTGTTTTACAAGAGGAGCAGGCTTTTCTCTACGACTATACTGGAGAAAAACTATACTGGTGTTTGAGCAGCACAGATAAAGTCTTATGGAAGCACAGGATGAAGTTTTTGTATCACATTTTAAATTTTCCTTAATAGCTCTTATATGTATAATTGCTTAATTAATGATAATACAAGTTTCAGATCCTTTTGAATTGTAAATATTACTCTTTGTGTTGATAACTGACTGTACAGGCTGCTCCTGACGTTGTCACCCACCAGTGGTCTAAAGTAACTTAAATATCTGATATCACGTAAAAAATACAACAAGACAGGGGCCATTATTTCCTGCATATGGGTACTTTTAATTATTACTTGAAGTATTTTGCTGATTATTCTTTACTTTTACTCAAGTTTGTCAAACTAGGCATCTAGCTTTACTACATACAAATGTAATCTTAATACATACAAGTGTATAATTAAAGATCTGGGTGAGTTGGGGCCCACAGCTCATGTTTTGCTCTAAGGTCCCCTAGCAGGTCAATCCGGCCCTGTATATACTAGTATAAATTTGAATGCAGGACTTTTACTTAGAATGGAGTATTCTTCCATGTCTACGTTGAGTATACTTCTGCTCCCACTGTTTATGAGTAGTGATAATCCCATAAACTAAGGGCCATTCTGCAAAAAGAGCAATGGTGGGTGAGGTATCATTTTACTTAAATAAAAGTAGCAACACTGTGAACATCCTGCATTCAAACTGCTGCAGAAGCTAAATGTAGTCGTCATACAAAGAAACCTGTGAGTGTAATACAATTATACCACTCAATTATTAATACCAATGCATCGATATCTAAGGAGCATTTCATTGTTGTAGTTTGTTGGGATGATGCTAATTTGAACCACTTAACTCTGTTTTGTTGCCGATGTAAAATCTTAATTTAAAGTAGAGCAAATTGTCTGTCTAATAAATTAAGTAGGCTAGGACTAAAATATGTTTCTCTGCAGTATGAAAAGGAAAAACTCAAGTAAAATGCAAGAACCACAAATGTGTCAGCAGCCTATTGGGTGATAACCCACACAAAGAGTAGCCCTACTTGAATGCAGGCCATTTTGAATTACTTTTACCTGTACATTTGCAATTCACACCTTTTCGTATCGCTATTTTACTCTAGTTAAGAGTCTCTGCATGAAATTCAAAGCAGACACGTGAGAGGTATTTGACCATCCTCCAGCATCTGTCTGATAATTTCCCTTGTGTGGTGCTGCCGGTTGAAACGTGAGCGTCACGGAGCCCCCTCCTCTACCCCCTCCTCCTCCTCTCGGTCTCTCCCCGACTGAAGTCCCACTGAGCGGCTCTCAAACTTCAGTGTCGAGCCTGAAAGCGGAGGACGAAGAGCGGCGAGCCGACAGACACACACACACAGACAGACAGACAGACTCGCAGCTAATCAACGGCTTTTTTGGAGCCGCAACAAACGGCGCAAACGTCCGCTTTGATAACTGCTTTTTATCAACGGTTACGAACGGTCGGTTTGAGGACTTCCACTCAGCTCTCCGTGTTTGTATTTTGATGGTTTTTCCTCCGTTGTTTTGTCGAAGTTTCCGACTGTCACGTCTGAGGTACGGAGTGTTGGATCGATCGTTTTAATTCAGCACTAAATAATTGAACACTTCGCGACTTGAGGCAGCTTCTTTTAGGAGTGTTTTTCTTTCTGTCGGAGCAGTAACGGTAAAGGCAACACTTGGACCTGCCTTCGCCATGGGGAAATAGCGGGGGATCTGTCCGCGAGCGACCCCGCGTTTCTGACTCTTTCATGATCTAAAAAGACAGAGCTCCGTTTTTTGACTGAAACAATGGGCATGGACGGCTGTCCGCTGAAGGTGGGGATTTTCCTGTGGTGTCTGCTGGTGATTTCTGGCTCCGGCTTCGAGATCGGCTCCTACGACCTGGAGCGAGGCAGACCGGCCAAGTGCGAGCCCATCGTGATCCCCATGTGCGAGGGGATCGGCTACAACCTCACCCGGATGCCTAACTTCATGGACCACGACGACCAGAAGGAGGCTGCCATCAAGCTGAACGAGTTCGCCCCACTGGTGGCGTACGGCTGTGACGTGCACCTCCGCTTCTTCCTCTGCTCCCTCTACGCCCCCATGTGCACGGACAAAGTGTCCACCTCCATCCCCGCCTGCAGACCCATGTGTGAGCAGGCCAGGGAGAGGTGTGCCCCCGTCATGAAGAAGTTCAGCTACACCTGGCCGGACTCGCTGGACTGCTCCAAGCTGCCCACCAGGAACGACCCCAACGCCCTGTGCATGGAGGCCCCTGAGAACGAGACCAGGACGGAGGTGAAGAAAGGCGAGGGCATGCTCCCGGTGCCCCCTCGCCCCAGGCAGCCTGGCAGCGCCCGCTCTCCGGGCGGCATTGGGTCCTGCGAGAACCCGGACAAGTATCAGTTTGTGGAGAAGAGCCAGTCGTGTGCCCCCCGCTGCTCCCCGGCTGTAGACGTCTTCTGGTCCAGGCAGGACAAGGACTTTGCCTTCATTTGGATGACGGTGTGGTCCGTACTCTGCTTCGTCTCCACCGCCTTCACCGTCCTCACCTTCCTCCTGGAGCCCCACCGCTTCCAGTACCCCGAGCGCCCCATCATCTTCCTCTCAATGTGCTACAACGTCTACTCCGTGGCCTTCGTCATTCGCTCGGTAGCCGGTGCCGAGAACATCGCCTGCGACCGGGAGCACGGAGAGCTGTACATCATCCAGGAGGGGCTGGAATCGACGGGCTGCACCATCGTCTTCCTCATCCTCTACTACTTCGGCATGGCCTCTTCCATCTGGTGGGTCATCCTCACCCTCACCTGGTTCCTGGCTGCAGGGAAGAAGTGGGGCCACGAGGCCATCGAAGCCCACAGCAACTACTTCCACATGGCCGCGTGGGGCATCCCGGCTCTGAAGACCATCGTCATCCTCACCATGAGGAAGGTGGCTGGAGACGAGCTGACGGGACTGTGCTACGTGGGGAGCATGGACTCCGGGGCGCTCACGGGCTTCGTCCTCATCCCTCTGTCCTGCTACCTGATCATCGGCACCTCCTTCATCCTCACCGGCTTCGTGGCTCTCTTCCACATCCGGAAAGTGATGAAGACGGAGGGCACCAACACGGAGAAGCTGGAGAAGCTCATGGTGAAGATCGGCATCTACTCCATCCTCTACACGGTGCCGGCCACCTGCGTCATAGTCTGCTACTTCTACGAGAGGCTGAACATGGACTACTGGAAGCTGAGGGGGCTGCAGATGAAGTGCGGGTCGTTCAGCGGGCCGAGCAGCGACTGCTCGCTGCAGACGTCGGTGCCCACGGTGGCCGTGTTCATGCTGAAGATCTTCATGTCGCTGGTGGTCGGCATCACCAGTGGCGTGTGGGTGTGGAGCTCTAAGACCCTGCAGACCTGGCAGGGCCTGTGCAGCCGGAAGCTCACCGACAGGACTAGAAGTAGAAAACCCTGCAGCGGCGTCAGCTGTGGCAGCACACACTGCCACTACAAATCTCCTGCTGTGGTCCTGCACATGGCCAAGACTGACCTGCACTCAGACAACCCTACACATGTCTGAGAGGTAGCATGACACACACACACACACACTGACAAATGCAACCACACACACACACCTATGCCCTGAATAAGGAGCTGCTAAAGACTTTGTGGTGGAATTGAACTGTCCGTTGCTCTGCTGCTGCCGAGGGGACAGAGGACACACAGGCCTCACTATGAGAAACTAATCTATCAACAGTATTCAATGCATAAAGGGAAATGTTCAGTATTGTTACCCATATCTTTCTGTTTCATAGTGATCTGTGCAGTAGACATGCCCAGCGTTTCAAAGCAAAAAAAAAGACTGTTATGGGAGGTATGTTGGGAAATATTCTCCTCCCCAAAAGTGGCATGATTAATAACTGTATAAATCTGTATAAATGTTTTATTTATTGTAAATATATTTAATTTAAAGTTGTCTCTTATGAGATTTGTTGTTTAGATGCATTTATTAAAAAGGTAAAGGGAAATGAAGTGCCTTTTATAAGAACTCTGGTTCTGGTCTTTTTGGAGGAAAATAAATTTGTTGAATTCCTGTTCACCTTCCTCGCTGCCTGGTGTGATTGTTTGTAACTATCTCACATTCTTATGAACGTTTAACCATCTTAACAGTCTTAACAGTTAAACTGACTAATAGTCACAATGATTGCTCATTTCAGTCTTGGTTTTCTTTATTTTCCTGCCATTCTTCTCCGGAGATTTTTATATTTTATTTATTTTTTGCAGCGGGGCTCCCTGCCAAGTGTGTTGTCTTCTAAGTGCATGATGCTACACATCCCCAGAGGCGTCCCCAACAATAATCCTCAAAGAGAATCACTGATGAATAGAGTGGCGAACCGTGGCAAGTATTAATGTTTGCATCATCGTCTTAAAAATGCAGGAGCGGAGGAATATATTTAATTAATGGCTGCTTTAATTCTCCCACCAACATCATTGTTGTTGCCCTCTCGCTGCTCCATTTGATCCCCGTGCAAACACTGAGCACTTTGATCTGAGAGGACGAGTCTGAAGTGGATTTCAGCCTTATTGCATGGTTTCACTGGCAGATTTAATTTTAGCACAGGCACTCAAAATAGTGGTTGTTCATCGAGTAGATGGATATTTCACTTAATATTTAAGCTTATATGTGGGTTGTGGCTCTTGGAAGCTGTATTTCGGGTGTAAATTAAGGGAGTTCCGCTATGTATAAGATGTGTAAATGTTTAAATAGGCCTTTTGTTTGGTGAAAGAAACTACCATCAGGCATAAATAATCACTGACTGATTCGGAAAAAAGTAATGCTTAACGTTGTTTTCATTAAATAAATACCTAAGTTGGGTCTTGCCACTAACATTTCAGTAATAAAGTCCATTTTATTAAGCACAAGAGGCACTGTGTTCTCACGTGGTGCATAAAAAAAAATGAAAATAAATAGCGTTTACATTACGGGACTTTAACAATTTAAGTGCCAACGTAATTTGCAGCCACACACAGCAAGTCGTTTCACGGGCAAAACACAGTGGAAAGTACAGTGTTTGACAGCAGTGGGATTGATTATTATGTCTGCGTGTAATTGTGTGCTGTGTTACCAGCAGCAGCAGCAGCACATGGGAGTGATAGCATGGAAAAAAAATGTGATGACCAGGAGCTTGTTTTTATTACGTTATTGGAACCTCAGCAGTGTGAAGCAGGCGTGTGCTCGCTGACATCTCCAGAGGTTAAAAGTTGTTCTGTTTTCCTTTGCATTCCAGCAGAAGTATAATAAGATCCATGTACTACAGCACATGTTAGTATTCATTTACTAAAAAACACATCAGTCTCAATCAAAGCTGCATAATGTCTCTGTCGTAAATTAACCACATTTTCCACTCGGTGCGGTGTTGTGTGGATCTGTGCAACGCCTGAGTTAACTTAAATTACTTATTCCTTCCCTCCGCAGAACACGATGCGGGTTAACTACCAGCATCCTCCCCCCTCCTTTTTTTTTGTTTTCATTACTCAGCCATTGTAAACGTTGTCCATGACTTGGCAGGCGAGCGTTGCGAGTCCTGGACTCTGACACCGTGTGGATCACATTTAACTGTTTAAAAAGGCATGTTTTGCTTGGAGCTCGCTCGTAGGCAGAGACTCGGCTGGTGGTGGTTTTAGCCACATGTTCCAGTTCATGGGCGCCTGAACGGGGCGCGTGCTTCCTCCCCAGTTTACACTCCAGTGACATGACCCAGAGAGGCCAAACACTTGCTGTGTGAGACACAAACCAGCTTGTCCCACCTGCGCTGAGCTGCACTGATTAGATAGGAAGGAGGTAGCCGCAGAGGGTTAAGGACACGGGGGTAGTACAGAGGGCAAGTTTGTCTTCTGCTGCAAAGCTTTGTTTAAATCTCCTTTTCCCTTCTCAGCATTTCTCTTTTTTTTCAGTTTCTTGCCCTTTCTGCATTTTTCCACATATGGCTGAATATGACTAAGACAGGTTTTTCTTCTTTAAATCACAAAGGTCAACAGAAATGACTTGTTATAGCAGCAGCAGGATGTCTTTGCTCTGTTTTC
This sequence comes from Anarrhichthys ocellatus, assembly GCF_004355925.1. NCBI lineage: Eukaryota > Metazoa > Chordata > Actinopteri > Perciformes > Anarhichadidae > Anarrhichthys > Anarrhichthys ocellatus. The sequence goes on along the minus strand of NW_022280054.1, from coordinate 5,833,183 downwards.
CTTTTCCACAAATATGAATTCTATCACTACATTTCCAGGTCACTGGAAGCTATTTTTAGTTTATCTCTTTCGCAGAGGAAAGGAATCAGTGGTGCGCAGAGCTTCAGATAGAGGCAAGAAAGAAACGTTCATTCCAAAAACAGAGTTTGTTTGAGCTGTGGTTCCTTTGGCGCCAGAGATGTGGCTGCCGGGAACACCTTCACACACACACACACACACACACACCTGAGGTCTGCAGTGCTGGAGCAGCGGCAGCCAATCAACACCAAGCTTGTTGTGAAGAAGACCCCACCCCGACTGCCAGTAATGTCCATTTTCAGGAGCAAGTAAGCTCGGTCTCGCTCGAAAGATTTAGTTTGGCTGAGTCTCCGCGCTGTTTTTCTTCTATGCTGGCTCAGGAGGTTAAATAGTGTCAGTCACACTGAGCAGCAAGTTTGTCTGGGCCAAAAACAGTGAGACTACTCTCAGAAAAGGCTTCACTTTTCCTCATAGGTTATTCAGGAACATTTCATTGTGTTGACTGTGAGCCTAACGGTGTATTTATTTGTTCTAAAGCAGCACAGAACGGGTGTATTTACCCAGGATTTGTGCATTTCTTTTTGATAAAGAGGCGTAAAAACACCTTTCCCGCTTTAGTTGCTGACGCCATGTTTTTGTCTGCTGAGGAGAAATCCCTCCATCTGGTCATGGGTCTGATTAAAGGCGATCATTATGGCATCAATGCGTCTCCCTCATAGACTTAAACCCCTGCCCACCCCTGAGGGGTTAAAAAAAAAAAGAGAGAAAATAAAGCATCCTTCATTACCCTGCCCTCCCGCCTTCTGCAGTCCCTCACCCCCCTTGAGTCACCCCCCTTGAGCACTATCCCTTTCCTGTGCTGTTTTGATGTGTAAATGAGCGCATTGAAAACCTGCAGGCCCCCAAAGAGATGCTTTCCATGAAAATGCAGCAGTCAGAGAGCACCAGAGTTCACACAGCTCACCACTCCTCGCAACCGGACTCCAATCAGACACCCAGTACGCCGCCGCTGTCTCGTCTGTTAGAGCGGGACACAAACATAAAATCACACACACACTATTGTACCGACGCATGCTGAATCATAACATCATGCAGACGTAAACATTTACACTGTGACCTCTGAGAAGAATCCACTCCAGAGGTTAAAAAAAAAAAAAAAAAAAAAACGCACATGTGAGTTCGAGAATTTGGCTTTGCAGTGACTTTTTTTGTTAAAATGAGGATACAGTGTCAAGTGGCTGAAGAGATACGGTGGCTGAGATTTTTTCTGCAGCATCTATCATGTCAGTGAAATGAAAGGCTGAGAGATTAAAAGACTGCTTCAGAGTACAGAGGATTGTCTGTGTGGTTCAGTGTCTTGGAATTTCAGAAGCACCGCAGAGGAAGAAATACACAAAGGTTTTTTATTCCATTCAAAATAACATGTTTTCTAATCAACAGCAACACATCTATCAGGAGTGTATGTACAATTAGATGAATCAAAAGTCCCTTTCATATTCACTCTCCGTTTTGTCTTTTCCTTCTCAGACAATCAGACATCCTCATTAAAGGGCTATACAATCTGCACAGCATACGCCACCCTCTATCCTTAGAATGGTAAAATCACATATCTCACACAAAAAGAACAATAACCTCAAATTAAAACAAAGTACTGCAATTTACCAGCAATTGAACTTACATAACTTTTCAGGGATGAAGCTGGAGCCACTATTAAGAAGGTCCTTCCACACAAAAAGTTTTAAAAAAATTATAAAGAGAGCTACTACACAAAATACATACATATTTGACCAAGGACATAAAGTTCAAGGAAGTGAAAACCCAAATGAAAAGTGAATATTTTCACACTAGACTCATAACAAAGAGTATAGAATTCATTGCATGATATTGAAGTCGCTACCCATCCTGAACCACAGGCTGAAAATCTTGCATTTCAAACTACAGTATGTTTGTTATAAATGTTCTTAGTTGTTTATTTGGATAATACGCATTTACAATCTTTGATGCAATCTGGATTTAGCTCCTGCAGTGAATGAAGGCATTTATTTAAAATTAGTTTGGGGAAAAGCGTCCACCAAATGAATGCAATGTAACGTGCAGTCAAAGATGCAGGCAGGTCAAAATGGATGCAAATAAGTGGTAACATCGAAGAGTAAAGGCCTGGCAGATTATATTAAGAACATAGTGCAGGAGGAGAAAGAGGACAAAGTTTCAAGAAAAAGTTTCCAGCTTTTTGCTGTATCTTTTTATTTTATTTTCATGTCCTTTGATCAATAGGCAGAAGACAGAGAAGTAAAGCTTTCTCATCCCCCTGTACTCATTCCTGTGCTCCGTCTGCCTGTGGCTGAAGGAGAGATGAATCAGTGAACAGAGGGAGGATCCGCCGCTCGCGCTCGCTCTCTGAAGCCAACAGCATTGCTGTGATCACTGTTAATCTCCTTTGCCACTCTGCTGCCATCTCCTCAGATACATCCATCTCATTTCCAATAGCGTGCACGGCCTCTTCTTCCTTTCTAATTAGGCATCGTCAAGATTTCAGAAGTCACCCTTTGGTGCTCTGCAGCAGGCGAAATTGCTGTTGGAGCCAGGGGGTCAGTGGTGGCAAGTATTTGTTTGAGGGTTAAATCACAGCGGGCCTTTCATCGTGTTGTTATGTTGCACGATCAGAGGCTTGGGATTATGTAGGTCAGACATTGAGAGAGTGAGAGCGCCCCTTTTGTAGCTGCCATTTTTATTCAGTTGCTAGGCAGCACCCTCTCTAATCTCTTGTACCAAAGAGTCTCTCCCCGGAGAAAAAAGAGAGGGAGCAGGAGTTACAAAGGACGGGAAAAAAATGTGAAAACAGCATCAACAAAGAACACAAACCCATGCAAGGACTCCTTTTAGAAACACTCTAAAGGGAGGGAGTGGAAAAGGACAGGATGTGGGAGTCTAAGCTCGGCCCTGAAACCCACTCTGGCCCTGCTGAACATCTTTAAACCCCCGTGGTTTTGTTTGTGCCATTGACTGAATCACTGAAGGATGATCACACAACTCCAACTGCAGGGTAGATTCAACATCCTAATGTGCGCCGGTTTGCGAATGCTGGGAAACCTTATTTCAAATCTCGAGTCGAGCTTAGGGTTAGGGTTAGGGTCAGTCCAAATGCTCCAGTGGGTCAGTGAAAGCAGGACGGCTGATGTGAGATTGTGGCACAAATCGCTGTCAACAGGTACCAAAATGGGTCAGAACCAGATCCGGGGACTCGGTCATCTGGCAAGTGTGTCTGCTGTCACACTGCCACCGCACCCCCACCCTAAATGTGCTCATGTCACGCTCAGCCATCAAAGGCTCACCCCTCGGCTCTGTGTTCTCAGAGAGGAGACCCCCACCCCCCTACACACACAGATCCCCTCCCTCCCACCCCGGCCCCGGGCTCTGTAAGGATCTGCTATTCTCCGTTGCATTTCACACTCTTTGATTGGGAGTTTTGAAGTTTGTTCTTGTTTTCACATTTGACTTGGTTGTGTTTCATATTGATTGTCTTCGCTCAGAAGTATCCAGACGATTCGGCAAAACTGGCACTGTGCTGTTGCTTCTGACGCTCTTAATGTCTGTACGCTAAATATGAAGCTACAGCTAACAGCCTGTTAGTTAGCATTGCATAAATAGCTGAGTTTACGCTCACGTTGCGTTTTCACAGGAGGTTATTGTACTCGCTTTTTATACTTTTTATTAGATACAGTAAATAAGTTTGAACTGATTTTGTTTCCTTTAGACAGAGCCATGCTAGCTGTTTCCAGTCTTTCTTCTAAGCTAAGCTATAAAACCAAAAAAATGTAAAGCGCCAACTTGCGGTTTTTGTATGTTTTTTTCTGTTGTTTTTTTACAGCTATGTTAATTTATAAATTTAAGAAGTGGGTGGATTTTGTTATCTTACGACAGAGCCAGGCTAAGCTAGCAGCTGCAGGCGGTAGCTTAATGTTTAATGTACGGACATGAATCTTCTAATCTAAGTCTCAGCAAGAAAGCTCAGTAGTTTTTAAAAGCTTGGAAACTTCATTCACAACGTCAACATTGGAATGCTGACAATGCTTTGCTTGAAAACCTTAATGGAAGCTTTGATTGTAAAATAATGAAATTCGGTGCAGCCCTAAACTATTGCTTTAAAATTATATTTCATGTATTAATTATTGATATTCAGCAGAGATGACAAAATGTTAATCTTATAATAATCATAATAATAGAAGGGAATAAATGAAGAACAATTTCCTGTAACACCAGACCAGACACTGTTTCCCCAAAGCATGCTAAGCTAACCAGACGTAGCCTAGTGGGCCAAATGGTCAAATATGAGAATGGTAGGCTATCAATCTCCCGGTAAGAAAGCCAAAATGTTCTAAACTATTCTTTTAAAAGTGAGTGGGACACATGAAGCAGACTCAAACAGAGGAGGCATTTTAAACGACCCGACTGTCGAAAGGTATAAAAGTCCTTTGTGAACCAGCTCAAAGGTTGTATGGTGGGATGTAATTGGCTAATTAAGGAGAAGCTGTGTGGGTTTCAGTGCCAGTGTGTGTGTGTGTGTGTGTGTGTGTGTGTGTGTGTTCGGGGTTGTCCTCATCGTAATTCTGCTCTTGGTTTCTCCAAATGAACATGTTAATTAACTCAAATTTGTACTTTTTGCACAGTATCCGCTGAGGTTGTCCAGGGTTGTTTGTATTTTGTGAACAAAATGAGACAGAAAATCCAATGAGACATTTTGGGGAGGGGGTTCAAACACATTTGGCCCAAAAATTTCCTATCATCAATTAAGCCCTTTTTCTGGCCAGGACTGTTGACTCAGGCTGATCACTGTACATGAGCCAGTCTGTGTAGTAAAAGGAACCAGCTGGGGCCACACTCATGCTAACACTGGACCTTTTGTCAAGGTCTCAGCCCCCCTACAAGTTAAATAAAAACCTTGTTGCATGAGAGATACTCTTTGTGTGGAAGCAGACATTGTTCCTATTGTGGCGTGTCAAGGCTGCCATGCCAGGTCCAACACAGTGCTGAATAAACTGTGGTTTGTGTACATACTGTAACTGTAGGCTGTGGAAAAGGAGCGAGGCAGCGGTCTGTGATGATCTTGGCGGCCGGTGAGGATTTGGCATGTAGAGCAAGAGCTCGGAGCAGCAGTACCACATGCAGCCCTTTACCTCAGGATAATAACTGCTTGTAGAGCAGAGCGGGAGAAAACCTGCAAGGATCAGCCTTCCTGTTCACACCCCATCATGCATGAGCTGGCAGGATCCTTGTGTTGTTATGGTCATGAGACATTTCCTGTGTGTGTTTTGGGGTTGCATCTGGGCTTGTTTACAGCCCAGGCTAGAGCCTCATTAAGTGGAACATGTTACTAGACGGATGTGGAGGGGCTCAAGTGCCTATTAGTGGGGCCGGCCTGTAGCCCCAAACCAGAACCCAACTGGGCCAGGTGCTTCATGATACAGCCTGGTTTCCAGGCAAACAGGGCTAAAATTGGCTTACTCACTAGAAAAGTGTGCATCGTTAATTTCTGCCAAATATCCCCCCCCCCCACCCCCCTCTGAAACACCACATGTTTTATCATCCATGGTGATCTCTCAAATTCGACATTGAATTTTAGGAATGGTGATACTCTATATTGTTGTTATCACATCCCATGAAAACACCAAAATCAATCTTCTCTCAACTTCTCTACCCTGCCTTTGGCACTCTAATTCGTTCGTTGCCACTGAAGACCTTTGAAAACTTGTATTTATAGTTTCATTTAAAAACGAGGTTAACTAATTTCATAAAAAAGAAGGGCACTGTAGATTTTAGCAAACATTACTGAAGATGGGGTAAAAATTGCTTTTGTTGGGGACTATTTTAAGCTGCGGATTAATCCGCATTTGGTGCGCTAGTGAATATTTACGACAGCAAGACAATGTGAATGTGGGATCGACTCAAAACCAAAGAGCCCACGTTCATCAGGAACATGTCATGTAGTGCAACAGTGTCGCTCATTGACGGTATACGTAGCAGGATACACACACTTGTTAGTAGAATCAGTTAATTGCTGGTTTCGATCTTTTGATGATCACCAGATCCTTTAAGCGGAAGTTCATTGCATTGTGCGTGGCCACTAAATGCAGAACATACAAGACGGAAAACAGTTTAAACACACTGAGGTGTCCTTGGCTCATCCTTTCGATCTGGTTGTGCATGTGCAAGTAGCCCTTTCTTGTTCATTTGTGTGTGTTCATAACTGTGAGACCCTCACATCTCACAGGCCCCTCTCTCTCTCTCTCAGCAGCAGCGACATGAATTCCTGCACAACTCCAGTGTGAAGTGTCCTGCAAAGACCAAAGCTGTGCAGCAGAGGACAAAGCAGAGAGGGATTAGCGTCCCCCGCCTTTCTGCTCATGCACACCCGCACCGTGTAACACTCGACATAATCAAATACTCACCCAGTGTGACACACAACACAACCAAACACTCTTCTGGGGCTATGCTACTCAAACAAACCCTGCGCTGGAACCCCAGGGGCTGAGGAGAGTGGTGGAGGAGGTGAGGAGGCGGATGTGAGGGAGGCCAAGATCTCGTGGTGTTTATGCTGAACAGCCAGAGAGTGGGAAACGCACGGAACACGATCCCCATGTTTTCCCTACCCCGGCTAATCTGACAAAACGACAGAGGGAGCAGATTCTCTTACAGAGAAAGCTGCCACTTAGATATTTATCCTTGCTAAGGCAAACATCTGGCCCCGGCGGGCTCTTTTCATAAGGCGATATGAGTGGGTGTGATACTCAGCTACATTTATTTGGGTGTGAAGTTTTAATTAAAAGTGAAAGCCATGCCCGCCGGCCAACCCCCCCAAGCTTTGTCGATCCCCTGAGCTTCATCTGAGAGTGAAATGACGGGAGAAAAACAAAACTATAGAGAAGAAGAGACAGATGGTAGAAAACAAACGCAAAGACACGTAGGTGAGGAGATGCAGACAGGAGATAAACAGTAATCTATCACTCAGGAGGTGTGAAATTTCCCTTCTTGCTGTTTGTTTTCAGTTGCAGTCGGATGGAACAGCCTGAATTAGAGACAAAGTGCCCGTTGCTCCCACACACAGAGGAGGGCGTATTGCTTACAGTAAAATCTCCTTACTCTCCAGAGTCTGGTTTTCCAGAAGCACCCTTGCATGCAAGATCACCTCTGTCAACTGGCTCAAAGCACATTACGGACCCTCACAACCCAGAACCAGGAAAACTAGAGGGCAATACATCAATCCATCCATCCTGTTTTGTAGTATTAATGATTTGGAGAATTTGTCTTTGGAAAGATTTTTGCAAGATATCTTGGATAAAGTAAATCCCGACACTGCTGCAGCTTTTGCATTGTTGTCACAGACAGAGCAGCGGTTTACGAGTGAGACCGAGCTCATGTTGTGTTTACCAATCGCCTCCGGATACAAACTGCTGGGGCCTCATTTATGAGCTGGCACACAGAGCCCCTCATCACTTTAAACTAAAAAAAGCACATAGTACATACACATTGTTAATAGCAACACGGGTAATAAAGCTCAAACTTCCATCTATCAGTTTTAATTGCCTTTAGGAGACAGAAAGTGTGTGAATGGGCTTCAGTGCTCCCACGTGATAAATGTTCCAGACTACTTTTAATTAAAGTCAGGGCTGGTTTTGCTAACAGAGCACGGAACTTTTACCATTTGTCAAGTTAAAAAACTCAAATGCTGATTTCTACATGTTGAAACTTAATTGACAGTTTTAAGGTATTGTAACAATTAGTCATCACACTGACCATACGCATGGTCACACAATTTGACATTGATAGAAATCTTGTAAATATGAAGCTACAGCCTGCAGCTGATTAGCTTAGCAACTGAAAACAGGGAAACATCTAGCTGGAGTCTGTCAAAATATACAAAAACCTAGGTGTAAAAACAACAAACTGTGGTGCGTACATGGGTGTGCATGTGACGTTTAAAAGAAATTGTTAAACATTTTGGGAAATATGCTTAAACTGATATCTCTGCCTCGTCTGTATGGTAAATATGAAGCTGTCAGCAGTTAGCTTAACTTAGCATAAAGACTGGAAACATGGGTTACAGCTAGCCTGGCTTTGTCTGAAAATAATAAAATCATAAAAATGAATCTCACTGACTCACTAATTAACATGTTACATTCTGTTTGTTCAATCTGTACAAAATAGAAGTGTAAAAACAACAAGAAGTTGTTTCACGGGGATTTATATGCCGGACTATTTCCTGCCTGGGCGCAGTGACTTCCTGTCGACATTGTCACTTTTTGTATTGACTACACAAATTAGTTTAAGTGTGTTGAGTGTGTGGGCTTTAGAGATGCTGGCAGGCAGATTGTGTTACCTTTGCACAGGACCAAGCTTTAGCTGTCCCTGTTTCTACTCTTTGTGCTAAGCGAACGCCATCTTTGGCTGGGGTAGTATCACCGACAGATGTCCAGCGCATGCATAAGTTAATGACTCTCTCCCCACCTGACTGTCTGCTGGTCTCTTTGCTAGAAAGAGTCTGGCCTATCATGTGTTACCTGGCCATGCTCTCAGTGCGAGAGGATGCTAATTGGCAATGAGGCGCCAGTCTCCCCTCACCCCTCCTCTGGCGTCAGTCCGAGCCAGGAAAGGTGGCATTAAGCCTGGCCTCGGAGCACTCCAGACGCCGTGGGTCCAGAGGGAACCAGAAGGCATGATCCAGAGTGTGGAGGCCGTCCCTGAAGTACACACCTGGCCTGAACTTGTACACTTGAATGGAAAACCTGCCCAGAGTCCAACACAGGGAAGTCGTTCTTTCAGAAATAAAAGGGAGAATTATTTTCAATTTAAAAGTGGCGCAAAGAAAAACTCCTTGCTAGTGTTTAGTGCCGTGGAGAGTTCCCTCCTGGCTGATTGGAGTTCACCCAATATGTGTGTGTGTGTGTGTGTGTGTGTGTGTGTGTGTGTGTGTGTGTGT
>NW_022280054.1:5778203-5824181 GCF_004355925.1 Anarrhichthys ocellatus | reverse complement strand
TGTGTGTGTGTGTGTGTGTGTGTGTGTGTGTGTGTGTGTGTGTGTGTGTGTGTGTGTGTGTGTATGTGTGTGTGTGTGTGTCTCCTGGCTCCTGTCTGCCATCCGTCTGCCTCCCCTGGATTGGACTCCTGTCGCCTTCCCAGAGAAGGACCACTCAACCTTGGTGGATATTCTTTCCCTCACATCTGCTATGAATTTACCAGAGCCAAGCCGTTCAAAGGCTCCTTTATGGAACCGTCAGCAGCCCTGTGACTGCTTCCTATTAAGACACATGCACACTTTGTACACACACACCTAGGCACACACGCACACTTTGCACTCATGCACACATTAACACTCCTGCTTACCTTTCAATAGGTATTTCCATATACAATGTGTTGTCTTTTTCGCTTTCTCTGCACATAGTCATATATGCTATACACACACACACACACACACACACACACACACACACACACACTCACACTCACCTCCAGTTTCTTACTCAAACAAAAATCGGAACTTAAATCAGCCCCAACAGCTGCAGCCTTCTTGTGTTGTTTTTTTTAAAGTGAATCACCCGTGCATGGTGAAGCAGTGTAGGGGTGGTTATTGGGCCATTACACACTTTAATCTATTTATTGCTGACATCCCCCTCACTGGGCATATGCACACTCCAGAGAAACATGAGCCGCTACAGCAGCAAGGCCATCATGTAACTTAGGATGGATCTGATTTGGAGAGAAAGAAGAGAAAATATAGATGTAAAACTGGAGACCATCTTGCGATGGGATCGCACCAGCCGTGACACCAAAACGGGCGTATGGGACACGTAGGCGCAAGTGGTCGCAGCACTTGGTCGTGCACCTCTGAATTTTTGTGACTTCATGCGTCCAATCATGTGACAAATAGGTCACTGATAAAAGCACTATTTACATGTCTACTGATTGTACAAAGAAGGTCAATTCACTTTTAAATGCTTTAGAAACAAAGGTCTTAAAACTTTTCATTTGAGTATATATTTTGCAGCCAAATCAAATTGTTTTCAGGCTATTCAACCTTCGTTTCATTACAATGCATGTTATACTTGACTTCTTCTTTTTTTCCAGGGCTTGTAAAAAGGCAATACAGTAGTCCACGACTATGAGATATGAGTTTACAGATAATTACAATCCCTCGTCGTCATTGTGGAGGTTGATTTATGGCTTTTTGCCGATTAAACCTATACAGTTTATGGGTTGCACTCGTTGTCTTTCTGATTCTTCCAAATCTTCCAAAAACCAAGATGACGACGGCCAAAATGCAGAACTGGGTTTCGGGCAGAAATAAGTGAAGGGAATGTGGGAAAACTTAGCATAATGCAGAAAGACAATCTGGCAAAGGACTAGTGGAAGTGAGCCAGTTTATATTCTACTGGGGTAATCAAGAAAATGGGAAGCAGGTGAGCAAGTGGGAGGAGCAGGTCAGGTGGTGAAACTGGCGGGAAAGAGGTGAATGTGACCGGGTCTAAAATGACAAGACAGTTAGTTTCATGGAAAACCATAGAATGAGTGAATGAGTGAATGAATGAGTGAAGGGTCTGGGCAGTTTACCAGAAAGCATTTGTAAAAAGATACATCTTCTCTTGGCGTAAATAAGAGTCGACAGTGAAATTCAATTAATTGCAGCTCTGTCTCATGTGTTGTGCAGAGAACTCGTCATAATTTGGGCATTTTTCTTTTAAAAACTGCTCTATTTACCCCTCAGAACAGTGAGGAGGAAGTTAATTGGCTTTCTATCATCCACTGCTAAGCTTTACAAAGAATCCAGAGATATATATAAGCCCATTCAACATGTGGGATCACTAGCTTGACTGAACGGTAAGATGAAGCCTCAGTGTGATTCATGAAAGGCCTCCGCCACACTTATTACGTCTACGAGTTTGACTGCCTTTCATCTTCCCCGTCGCGCGCTCATCCAATTGTTGCCGCTGCCATATCTGGATACCGGAGTTCAAAGAAATCCCTGGGTGATTCTGAGGTTATTCCGTCTGGTCATTTTTCAGATTGCCTTGAACATTTTTTTCCGATTTGTGCCTTCATATAAATCTTGAATCGTTATATTATTGATAAAGAAGGAACGTGTACGGGGATACCCTACATTTAGCCGTTTGATGAAAAGCCAGCCTGGAGTACGCGGGTCCAAGTGTGTATCTTGGCACTGGTGCGTCAGGTTGCAGTCATGGCAGGGAGCATATATGACTGATATGTAAATGCTGCTGTTTGGTCTGCAGGAAGATTCAGACTATTTCAGAGGAGTGCAGGATCCCCTTTGGGGTGAGAGCTCTGTGTTCCCAAGAGAAAAGCCATCCTCAGAACTCCTCCGTTTCTGCACTCCCTCGCTTTTCTGCGCTTTTACTTTGGTTATATCATCAAAGGGAGAGGACGCACATGAGTGGAGGAAATTGGGGGAGAAGGCTCTGTTTTGTGAATAATGCATTAATAATCATTTGTGCTTGCACTTAAAGCAGAGAGAAATTGAGGGCATGTCGCCGCTGCGGTCATATAAGTTGATGTTGGCACTCAATTTCCAGGTCACCTTTACGCTCGGTGTTACTTCTCTTCTCTCTGTTCTGGCAGACTGTCAGGGTTTTTCTGTCTCTTTCCCCCTTGTCCTCGTTTTCTCTGTGTGCTTTCCTGCAGCTGCCAGCGTGATAGAAGACTGACTGAGCTCATTCTGAAGTGCACCATGATATGACACAAATCGAGTTTACGCTTCCAGTTTCAAAAAAAACCTTCATCGCTGGCTCGCTGCGTCATTTTAATGTGACGGCACCGGCGGGACAGGTGTCAGAAACGCAGCAAGTAGGCCTCAGTATAACCTCATCCTCGAGCTGAAGACCTGTTCAACATGGAGAGAGATGTTTATAAAGACTCGATCCCTAGAGTCATCTGAAAGTGATAGCTAATAAAGGTACAGACAGGGAACAAGCTTAAAGAGGTGACTCAGTTCGTCAAATAGTCACGAAATGCAATTTATTGGTTCCGTGCGAGGGACACGAATTGTCTGGGGAGGTTTTTTGTGTTGCTCGGCACAACTTATTTTTTCGGGACGACATTATGCTACAAAGCCTAAGTTAGGTCTGGTTTCGACAACAAAACCATTGAGTTAGGTTGAGGAAAACCGTCATGAATGTTAGGTTTAGGCAACAAAGCCACAACAACACTTTGAGACATGCCATGTCGAACATCGATATAGTGGTTGAAAGTCCCCTTCTGCTCGCCGTAAGTGGTCTTTGTCGATATTCAATTACATTCCTTGCTGTGAGTGTTGCGTTTAATTTGTGTGTCCATTTGTGTTTTGACATTTCATACTCGCCAAACCATTCACCAGGCATCCCCACTAATTCATTAAGGATATTCCTTTAATTAGCTGCCTATAGGTATTCATTACTAACCTCTCAGGTTGAAACACACCCAACACTGATGTCACAGTGTACTGACACACCCTGCAGCACACTTCTACATCACTGCAGCAAGGTGAGAAGTTAAACCACCGGAGGTCAACAAAAACAAGATTTGCTATTTAAGTCAAGAAACAACAACTATAAAAACACCAAATAAGGGCTGTCGCAATATGTCAGTGGTGACGATAACCAAGATATTCAGAAATGTAATATCGATATCATGTTAATGAGTTGATTGGAGGGTTCTTCAGATCACCTGCTGTGCACTGTGTGAGGAATAGCTCCTAATTAACAATTGAGAGCCGCTTGGTGCGTTTCCCCTCTTGGCCAATCAGGTGTGACGACGCCCTTTCTTTAAGGCTTAAGAGAGGTGGGAGCCAAACCCTCAGGATATTCTGATCCTTCATTAATACAGACCTCATTTCAGCAGATGTTGACAGCCAGAAACTCTTCTTTGCTGTCTCAACTTTTCTGATTGAGGATGACTTTGAGTGTTCTGGAACCAAACTGGAGTGAATCTTAAAGAACACCTTTTGTCTTGGTTACATGCATGCATTTAATGAAGAGATAAGAAACAAAAGGACATAAGGAATGTAAAATGACAAAAATAAGAGGTTAAAACCAATTCGGGAAACTTTTAATGTATTACTGAAACACTGTCATTAGATTTAATAAACATTTTCATTTGAGTATTGTATTGATGAGCAATGAAAACAAAACAAAAAATCATTTTCAAATTGAAATGCTTCAACTGTCCTTTAATGTGGTCACAGTAAAGTCACCCCACAGACATGCAGCACATCATGTTTGCTGGAATGAGAGTGAGAAACACTTGTTCGCTCCTTGCCAGATGCCCTCTGCACCAACTTGGACCAGGAGTAAATATTTGCAGGGTGGGCTGCTCAGCTCTGCTGTTACACACACACACACACGCACATGCACACACACCGTGTTGATGTCTCGGTCGTACACTGCTGCTGTCAGTTTGCTCAGGGTTCAAAGATTATTCAGCGCATGGCCAGTGTTTGCTTGTTTTAGAGTGAGGCACCTGCTGCTCCTGCTTCAACCTGTCAGGTCAGACTTTGTGACATAACAGTGGAAGCAACATAAAACCTAATAAGTGTACGATAGCTTGTCAAACCACAGCCACCTGCTACAAGAAGTTAAACACAGTGAGATGAGCTGTGAACACAACACTGACCCATATCACCTTTCATGGTAATATGGTGAATCTTTTTTGCAAACAGTTGCTTATATACACATCCAGCAGTTATAGAGCAACATATAATTCATCTGGAGTCTTGTTTGTGTCAAACTGATGAATGTAAATCCAGTATTCACTCCCTTTTTAGCTCTGTTTGGGTCTCCACCAACTCCTGAGGGAAATGCCTGGCTCTTTAGCTGTCAAATTCTCCATTATGTTCACAAGGTAGTCTCTAACTGCGTCTTATCTGTTGTTTGGTGCTCAGCCGGTAGTGTAGAGTAAGTCTTCAGATCCTTTTTACTGCAGTCGAAAAACAACATTTTGAGAGCAGTGAATGTGAACCAAAACTGTAATGTTAAAAGGCGGGACGGCTAAACAATGAGCTGAAACATGATATAAAGCTCTGTAAAGCTGGGAGGAGCTGCAGAGTTAGTGTCTTAACTACAAGCGATGCCTTTAACGTTGTCACTAATAAAAATAAAAAATAATAGATTGTACAGCGATTAACGATAAATTCTACTGCTCTCCAACAGGTTGGAGTCCTCTGCTTCTTTTATTAATATGTCATTATTTTCACTCTGGCAAAGTTTTTCCACGTTCCACACAAAATGGACAAAAGTGTGAATCTTCTCAGTCATATTTAACGTGTTTGCATGCTAATATTCGCTAAGTAGCGCTCGCAAAGTACAGATGAGGCTACTGTCATTGTTTGCAGGTATTTGGTCCTAAACTAAAGTATTGGACACATTTCAACCTAATGCCGGCGCCAGGAAAAGTACAAGGGTTTTACCAAAGTGTTTCATCCTGAAAGAGGGCATACATGTCTGCAGCAAGTTTCCTCATATAGGATTCTTTCAGATCATGTAACTGTGTAACTATTTCTGAGCCTCTAAGTCTTGCTACTTAGATGATGTCTTTTTTTTACCTCAACAGGGAGTAGAAGTTTGGTGATTAATGAATGTCTCAACTGTGTTTCACTGCGTAGGATGCACCGTGTGAGGAATGAACAATACTTAAAACACCTTTCATGGGTTTGGGGAGACCCTGATAAATCTTCTGAAGACTTCTAAAAGTTAATACATCACGACTGTATTGTATTATTCAGGTTAACGACGAGTTCTTGAATTCTAAAGAGGCTTGAGTTCACTGGAAGTTCACTCAAATCATGCAAGTGAGTTCAAGCAAATGTTCGGTTTGTTTTGGCTCCATTTCCCCAAACCAGTCAGCCACCGAAAAGTGTCTGTCACAGCGACTCTGCAGTCTGCAGTGAGACTCAGAAATAACAACAAAAGCTGCCATTTCCCTCCCAACGCCTCGGGGCACGTGACTCACGATGTCCTCAATCTGCCATCAACTTCTTCTCTTGTGGGTCAAGAACACGGACCTGTAGTCCTCCGTCTTCTTTTGTGGCTCAACATGCTGCCAGTTGCAAAGACTTCCGGGGAAGATGGACACAAATGACACGCTTTCATTTTAACATACAGAGACATGAGCAATGTGTTTAAAAAAAACATGTCTGCATTCTTATTTCCAAAATTAGATTTTATTTCTGTTTATAATAGCTGAATCCAGCCGTCACTGTTTGAACGCTCACTAATCAAGTGCTACGTTTCCACTGACTTTTCACATCTCAGCCCTAAACACCTGTTGCCAAATTACAGATGGCTCCGCCGCTGTCAGCACTTCTTGCTGTCCTCCTTGCACTCTCCTCTGCTCCATGCATCCCGAACACATCCTTTGTATAATATTCATACTCTATATAACTTTGGGACTTCCCAGTTTCTTAAGTTATCTTTGGTGCCACCTATCACCTGTACGGGCACATGTTTGTGGAGAGAGCTCCCTGTGAAACCTGCTACTACCAACTGCAGCTAAATCTTTATTTTGGTCTATAAGAAGCCAAACTCAATGGCAGTCTAGTCTAGATTCGGTAATAACTTTGTGTAAATATCTTAAGTTTCTTGTGTCCACAGCTTTCTATTGGTCTTTTCTGTAAACCGAGTGAATTGAGGATATTAATATTGTTCCTTAAGGTTCAATATGAAGTGAGTTATAGAGCCCGAGTTGTGTGATTAAGGCCAAACTCAATCATCACAAGCTTAACATTTTCCACAAAATGTTGTCACGGCATAATTACAAGTCCAAGTTGCTCAGCCTCCTTTTGTAAATATTGAAGACATTTCTCCTCCGTAACGTCACTTTTGATTGCGTTTCAACACAAACAGATTTGAAGCTAATTTGGCTTCCATTAGAAGCTGGAGATGCTCCTGAGAAAAGAGTCCACATCAGAGAGTAAGACCATGTTTGATATTTTATTAAAAAGTAAAAGTAGACACCAGTCGACAGTCACGGCTAACCCGTTTTCCTCCACAATCATTGTCTTATTACAAGGCTTTACAGATGGCAGTGATGTCTGTGTCTGACCAGGGGGACGCTCATCGGCTCAAATAACACAGGGAGAACTACGGTCTTCGTCCATAGCCTTTATTGGAAATTCTTTACAAGTGTATGCTCCTAACCTGCCCAAACCCAGCTTTAGACTATAAATATATATATATTAAAAAAAAGGAAGTGTAAAAGACTTTTTTGTAGTTCCCCCAAAGAACAAAGAAAGCATTTACAGTCAGGTCTCAACTTGAGAAGGGGCAGTCACCTTTTTGTTTGTTCGTAGAAATGTCAAACAATTACAACAGTGATTTAAACAATTTGTGAATTGTGTCAGGAACAAAGCTGGATTTAAACAAAAATAAGGGGGGGGGGTGAAAAACAATCGGTGGCCAAGTGAAATCAGAAAGCTGATGATGAAAAGCTCACTAGAAAAACACTGAACAGCACAGAGGAGAGGTCAAACCAACCACAGCCTCATCAGTATACATGTGTGCATATACATCGCTGGCAACCTCACCACACAAACGTCTGCACATTCCAAAAAAAAAGGGTTTTTGTTAAGTCGTGACTGTGTGGAAGTTATTACAAAAACAAGTTGTAGAGCCAAGACACACCAGCGCCATGGAGCTCCCTCTGTCCTTTGATGAGCAGAGAGTCACAGCAGCAGCGTCACTGCACTGCTGGGACGAAGAGTGCTCAGAGAGCAGGAGAGCACCACCTGGTGACCGAGCCAGGCCATGCAGGGAAGCCTTCACTCGCCTTTCCACCCTCAATGTGCGTCACTAAATAAAATTTAAATGGAGCGACTTAACGTTTTAGTTACAAAATGTACAAGTGACTAGATTATTTCTGCCGTGTTCTCGTCATTGACTGGGAGAGCCCCCCCGGTTATTCAAAACTTTGCCGTTTATTTGATGTGATTAAGAACAAGTTATCATTTACAATACCAAATAAAAATGTGCAAAAAATATCAAATATTCAAAAAAAATGCCCATTTTCTGAACAAATGTCACATTTGTTGCTTTGAACACTGTTTACAAATGTCTATGC
Source organism: Anarrhichthys ocellatus (assembly GCF_004355925.1). Classification (NCBI taxonomy): domain Eukaryota; kingdom Metazoa; phylum Chordata; class Actinopteri; order Perciformes; family Anarhichadidae; genus Anarrhichthys; species Anarrhichthys ocellatus. Next base: position 5,816,115 of record NW_022280054.1, on the reverse strand, counting down.
ACATCATTTCAACAAAGTCTGGTCCTGCAGCTGCTGGCATAATAATAGGTGCACTTTACACAGGAGTGTAAACTGGTGGCCCGTTGAGGTACCGGTTCTTTTTTAAAGTGGCAGGGCACCACAGAGGAAAGGCTGCTCAGCTCTACACGCCAAGAACCAGACTCCAAATCCGGTCCATGTTTTTGAAAACATCTTGGCACCAAGAGAGCCGAGAAGGAGCTCGTGTTCTAGCACGAGAGCGACGCGACTACACGTGTGACCTGAAGTGTCGACCCAGTTTTTGACACTAAATCTGCACCTGGGCTGGGAAAAAAAACAAAACAATAAATTCTAAAACTAGTAAAAACACTATCAAGTTTAACTATAGACTGGCATTTGAACCAAAGAGAATCTTGGTGTCAAGATGCTTAGTAGTAAGAGTGATTTACAGGTGAGAGGAGAAAGTCATAATCAGTCATCTGCGTTGTTTTTAAACAAAAAGATTTCCTAGAGGGTTTCGGCTACATGGACACCATCTCTTTAACTGACAACATTAAGTCAAAATAAACGTGTGAATGTGTGTGTGTGAGATGTTGTCAACTTGGAACAGAAAGTCAAATCAAAGAGTCTTAAGAGCTACAAGGACCCATCTATTATCTCAGATGTCTTACTTTTCTTTGTTGAAAAAGAAGAAAAAAAATAATCACCTATATTAAACATGTTACAAATATAAATCAGTTTTCTTTTGTCGTTTTTCAAAATATGAACAGAAATTCAATAACACAAAAAAGTCCTTCTGAGGATTAAGTCCCGCTGGCTGTGAGGAGGAGGAGGAGGAGGAGGAGATGAAGGGCTCTTGATAATTTTTAGAAGAGCGGGACAGAAACTTTAAAGCAAAGAGACGACCAAAAAAAGAAAAGAAAGAAAGAAAGAAAGACAAAGCACCCTGGACTTCATGAGCGTTTCTGTCGCTTGGAATGTCGCTGCTTGCTGGACCGGTCCTCTTCACTGCGCGCCCCGCCGGCATCGCCCCGGCCCCCCCGCTGACGAGTTCTCTGCGTGTCCCGCTCGCCATCGCTATCTTCCTCCCTGTAATCCTTCTTGCCTGAGGTGGTGGAGGTCCTCTTACTCCTCCTCCTGCCATCATCATCCTCCTCCTCCTCCTCCTCCTCCTCATCATCATCGTCCTCCTCCTCATCACCACTCTCCCTCTCCTCTTCCCTCCGTCCTCGAACATTTCTGGTTCTCTTTCTGTTCGATTTGCCATTCTGCATCTTCTTTTTTGGTTCCTCCTCCTCCTCCTCCTCCTCCTCTTGTTCATCATCTTCTTCTTCTTCTTCTTCTTCTTCATCCTCCTCCTCCTCCTCCTCCTCTTCTTCAGATGTTGCAGGGGCTTGGCTGATGCGTTTGCGTGAACGCCGGCGGAGGTAGCCGAGGCCAGGCAGCAGCTTCTGCAGCAGCTCGGTGAACGTCTGCTCCGTCTTCACCATGCAGGAGAGCACCGTGCTGCCCTGCTGGTTGTACTCCTCTGCGTTGGAGAAGACGAGTTTCAGGTCTTCCAGGAAATCCTGGGCGCTGCGATACGAGCCCTGGCTGAATTTCCCGAGCATCGTTTGGAAATCCATGGGCTGGGAGATGATGTCCAGGTAGTCCTCTGCCTCCTCCACGGACACGGGCTCCCTGTGAAAGAGGAGCACAGCGTGAGAGGAGAGCCACGTTAGATCATCATCATGGTGTCTGAAGATTTGGTGCCTCTACAGATATTTCTGTTAGATTATTAGAACTTCTGGGTGGAAACACTGGTCTCGCACATGCAAGTATTTGCTGCGGCTCCATAATAAACTGAATGTCCATTCAAAGGGATCGTGTTCTCTGCTCACCTGAACGGCCAGCTGTAGCGGAATTTCGTCAGTTTCTTGAGGATTTCCTCGCACCTCTCCAGCTCCAGCACCTGCCGGCGCACTCCTGTTTGGGAACTCTGTCGCACCTGCGGACAGCACACACACACACACACAATTACAACAACACTTCACACTTCATTCCTTAATACGTCTAAGAGTTAAGACGTAGCTTCTGTACGGGGGAGTCCTGCTGCTTTCTCACCAGTTCATCGATGTCTGCGGGGCTGTTGGGGCCGGCCCTCTGTTTGCTGCTCTGACTACTTGAAGACGACTGCTTCTTGGGTTTACTTTTTGAAATCTTCTGCCGAGATGAAGACTGCTTATTTTTCTTCCTTGGTCTCACTGTAAAGAAATAATGGAGAGGGGATCAAGACAAGAAGAGGTATTCAGATGTATAAAAACATCTGAAATAACCAGTTATGTTCATTTGTCACACAACCTGCAGTTAGGCATTAAATCACTTTCAAACAATATCTCCATTACAATGATGACCCAACTGTTCTCTATAGTTTTATTTGAAACAACTCAATCATACGGTGCAATGCCGTCAACTGTGACAAAGTGTCACTCTAGAAATGAGAAAGATTCTTAGGATTCTCTCTTGAACTGTTCAGCATTGATGCATCAAACTTCCTATTCGTTATCCTTGACGTGCCGGCTTGAAACGACAGCGGGGATCATCCTGTCGCATACTCGGAGGGAAGCCGGAGTGAAACGAGGCTTCAAAGCAAAAGGTCCAGACAAAAGAGAGCGGGGCCGTAACTCCCCGTCAGCATTCCTCTCATTCCATACATGCAAACTCATAAGAGGTGACAAGCACCGAAACCCTGTCGGGAGGAGAACTTCATTTTAAATATGAGCTTTGAAATGTAGCATTCTGGTGTACTCTGAGGAGAAAATTAAGTAATAAGATATTTACTTTAAGCAAAAACAACTAATTTATTATTCAGTTATTAATCAGTATTTCCGCTCTATTGTTATTATTGTTATTAACCTTTATTTAGACAAAATCCATTGAGACCGAGGTCTCATTTTTAAAAGTTTGAGTCAAATAAAAACAAAGACAGCAAGAGTAGCGAGAACCATCGCCTATACAAAATAAAGTGATTTGTTTTCATTGAACCCTGTTACTGTATGGCTTCATATTAACTTCCACTGTTACTGTAAAGCTGTTAGAATTGTGGCCTATCTTCTATTTGCAATTAATATGCATTCAATCCAGTTCAATTATTTAAATGAAAATGATAATCTACTCTGGCTAAAGTAGTTTGTCAAGAGTAAAATAGCAGCTGTGATCTATACACACATCTGCATTAGCAACCCGCTGAAATGAAGGTACAGGCACCTTAACCCTCTCATTACTTCAGGGTTCTTGGGAGCAACGTGGGACTGTTGGGACTGTTAGTACACCGACTGTGGTCATCACAGTGAACGGTGTGAACAGTGTGATGAGAGGGCACGTGAGCCCGTGTTGCTGTAGTTCATCTCCTTGGAGCAGAGGCTGCATTCAGCATACCCTGCCTTATCAATGTATTTAAAACACTGTGACAGCAGGAAGACTCACGTCTGTTTAGACCTCCACCTTTATCCAGGCCCAGATCCACTCACAGCTCAGCCCTGCGTCAAGCTGCGCTACACAAACAGCCTCCTCGTCATTAAGCTCTTTGACCTCATCATCTCATCAGTATCTGGGCCTCATTCTACTTTGATTTATATATATAAAAAAATAAATAAATTTAAAAAAAACAAAACACACACCTGCAACCAGATCCTTTGGTGTTCCGGTTTAACGTTAATAACTGACCGCGTGAACTGAACCGGAACACGGGGGGGGGGGGCTGCATGTTTCATCACGTTACAATTCTTTATGACGAACGTTAACAGTCGACAAAGTCCCGCATGCAGAGGACGTTAACTTAACCCAGCAAGTATGAACGCAACTTAAACTGTAACGGAGGGAAATGAAGACGCTGTAGACAGCTTAACGCTGATTGGCTAAGACTAGACGAGTCACATCAAAGATGTTTCATTGCGAAGATCACGACATCACCGTTTCTCCTTCTCTCACTCCAATCTGAGAAACGCTGGCTTTTAATACAAAACGCCACGCATTGATGACGCAAAGACTCCAGTCTGGAGTTGGTCCATAGAAGTCAAAAGAGACTGAAACATGGACTTCTTCTGGTTGAAACCCTTATGGTGAACCATCAGAATCTGGACTAAATCCTCTCTTGCTGGTACTCACAGCAGTGACCCATGGCTGTGTAGTCATTCTCTTCCTCTTCCTCTTCATCTTCCTCAGACTCCTCCTCTTCAGACTCCTCCTCGTCCTCTTCTTCATCCGTGTCTTGGTTGTAGTTCCTACAACAGAGAGGTTGATAACCAAAAAATTCCAAAGAGAACATTATCTGTAGTTATAATTATAATGATAAGTACCATATTTTCTCGTGAGTTTTGAAAACCTAAACCGATAAGTTAGTCATTGAAGAAAAATATGACAAAGTGTGAGGCAGACGGTCACCTTGAACGCGAGCCACGCCTGGCGACAGTGGGCTGGCAGGCCGGACACAGCCACTCTCCGGTAGGGATGCCGTACAGGGCCGGCCGCAGACAGAACAGGTGGAAGGCCTTGTTGCACTCGTCACAGAGGATAAGTTTCTCATCATCACCTGGAGGAGATCGATATGTAAATCTTAGCTCTGAGCTAAAGAAGTTCAGTATGGCAATATTTTTGTTTCTGTCTTCACTCCCTGAAAGGCCAACAACATTTGTGTGCAGCTGTGCAAGTAAACAAGTTGTCTTTTATCGTCATCTTATCGCTACAGGTTCACCTGTTGGCCTGCGGAGCTGGCTGCTCTGTATGTAGACCTGCCTGACATTACTAGTCTTTCCTGCTCTGAGTCTGTCCCTGCTGCCCTGTTTGGATCTGGGTCCAGACTCCATCAGCTTCAGCACAGACGGGTCATGCTTGAGCACTAGACAGGGAGCAGAAGGGTAGTAGAGGAGCACTGCAACTCAATAATTCAGCACACCTATCAAGTACGGACTGACTGTTTCTTTACGAGGAAAAACAGAAGGAAACCATATTTATTAGACAGGAGACAGTAGAGGTGCTGGAGTTTTGTTTTGAACAAAGAAAGCCGTGTTATAACAAAAGCATTTCTATTCCAATAAAAGGCATAACGAATGCTCTTATTTCTATTGCTCCAATTCCTTTCTTTGAGACCAAAAGAGTGAGACAGCAGCTGAAAACAAGCCTACCTTTCCTGCGACAGACTTTGCAGCGAGCGTTCTCTGCAGACATGTCCCACTTTATGCAAGCGTCCAGCATCCCCAGCAGGACGTGCATGCGGGAGAAGGTCTGGGCCTCTCGGAGGCCAGTCTTCCACTTCTCGACCGCAGTCGCCACCTGACAGGAACGAAGCACAGACTTGTTTAAACTCGCGTGAAGAAAGACTTGAATAGTGGTAGCTCTGCCTGTAATATTCAGTGTGTTTCATGAGCAAATTCAGCATCTTAACTTTAATTTTGTTGTTATGTGGGTCATCTAATATCGACTTAAAACTGAACTTGAACACTGAAACTGGGTTCTCTTACCCTGGCCTCTTCCGCCAGTCTCTTCTCGTCGTCCACCTCCTCGGCCTTGCTGCTTTCCTCCCCTCCTTGCTTTTTCTTCTTCTTCTGCTTCGGGGCCATGAATCCCTGCAGGAACTTTTTGATGACACAGGCCTGAATGGTGATGATGCACTCACCAAAGTCTTTCAAGTTCTCAGTGTCTTTCAACTGTGAATAGTAGATGAAACGGGGAAGAAAACGTTATGAATCACAACGTTCAGTGGACAAACCAGAAATAATATAGTTCACTGTATAATTAAAAACTGGCTGTTTTACATAGTATGATATACTGAAACTAGTGCTGGGCAAGTTAACGCATTCATTAATTAACGCCGGCAATTATTTTATCGCGCGTTAATGCATTATTATTTATTTATTTATTTATATATATATATTTTTTTTTTTTTTAAATTGAAAGACAAGAGACAATACATATACATAACAACAAGAGGATGACAAGAACAGTGGGATAAAAGCCAGCAAACATCCTATAGTCAGTAATGTTAGTGCACCTATATGCTGAAATTCACGGTAAACGTATTTAAACGGCACAAATCGGGAGCGAGCGAAGGACTTTGAAAGTTAGCGGAAAGATTAACGTGAGACAACATCCGGTTTCTTCAGACGAACATCCGGTTTTCAGAATAAGATGCCAACAAAGTATGAATTATATTCACATTAAGTATGAAACATGCTACCTGCATCTCGTGAACCAAATGTTATTGCCATTTTGTTCATATAGCAGTACTTTTAAAATAAAAGTGCGCAATACACTACTTTTGAATTCATTATTGAACTTTGCCATAACAATGCGATTAATCGCAAAAAATCCATCCGATTAAATATTTAAATCGTTGCCCAGCACTAAATAAAACCTTTCAAAGTTGTATGATAGTTTGTGTGCACCATCAATCCTTAAAAACTGGGGTAACCAGTTTAACCCAATAATTATATATACATGAATTACCAAATCACTTGTCCGAGTAGACTTATCTGCATAATCAAAATGCCAATAACTTTATCACATTATGCTTGACACGGTACTACAAACTCCCTTAAACCGGATGATTAAGACTCTTCAGTGAACATTAATATTGATATTGTAACCAGACAAACTTATTACCTGCTCTTCGATGTCCACGTTGTCGTCCAGGTATCCCAGGCCTCCCTTCTGGAGCCGTGAGGCTACCTCTTGGATGTCACTGCGCAGGTAATTGAGCAGCTCTGTGAAGCCGTCGCAGGTCCTGAGGCCCAGTTTGGCCTTACGGGTCAGATGGACCGAGTGGAGGACGTCCTGGTACCTGAAACAGGGAAGAGACGGCTTCATATTTTCTCCATCACTGCTGCATTGTTAAAAACAATCTCGTCTGTTCATACTTTTTGTAGACGCTCTGGTGGTTCTGTATTCACTTAAACAACTTAACAAGCTTGCTGCTGCTATTAATACCAACACAACAAATGATAATTTCAAAATAAAGGCATATCTGTGCAAACTGAATGTAAAAGCTTTAAATAGCACAGCTGGCAATGCTTTAGCTGTACACATGTTTGTTAAAGATATTATCTCTTATAATGAGAGAGCATGCACCTGCTTTGTATCTTCGACTTCAGTGCACTCTCTCGAACGCCCTGAGGATGAAGACTCTCCACTAGCTCCTCCAGCTCAGCTGCATTGTCACAAACAAACCTGTATTCAAGAGGCAGAATATTAGAAGGAAGATTGTGTAAAAAGAAAAGGATAAAAAGAAAGAAAACAGAAACAAAGCTCTCACCAGAGGTTCTGTCCTTGGTTGGGAATAGTAGTTTCTATGCAGATGTCTGCTGCTGCTCCATGCTGGGGTCCCTCACTTATAGCACCGTCTATGCTGCCATCGTCCTTTTCAGCTCCTACAAAATAAACATTCATTATCCAAGACCAAAATGACCAATTATGTCCACACACAAAACTCCACACCAAGCAGAGCGAGATTGCAGAATTGATGCCACCATTTGTTTTTTTAACATTTCGATGAAGGTAACTTACACTAAAGTTACTGTACCTTGTGAATCATGAGTAGCGGCCGACTCACCCTCCTCTTCCTCTTCCACCTCGGGCTCGGCTGGTTTGTCCTCGGGTGGAGGGGTGAAGCTGTAGTCGATGCTTTCATGCACCCAGCCTTTCTCAATGTACAGACCAGGAACCACGTCAGAGAACAGCCAGTATCTGAACAAAGGCATCCAGCAACCACGGTTATCATTTACTTTGTTCTACAAATTCACATTTATCTGAGTAGAAACAGTGTTCAGCACTGACCTGTTGTGGTTTCTGTCAGTTCCCAGTGGGGACCTGCGCGTGACGAGTCTGGCTTTGGTTATTCCATCCTGAAAGGCCCTTTCTACAGAAGCCCTCTGCTTACGCATACGCTCCTCCTCAGCCTCCTTCTCCATGCGCTCTTTGGGGAAATAACACAGAAACAAATAAGAGTGAGGTATAGCAACTAAAAGCTATAAAGTAATTAACAGTAGACTGTCTGGCTTTGCTCTAAAATATCTCAGTGGTGGGAAGACAAAACACAGAGGATTGGTACATGTCCTATCAAGCTCGTCAGTTAACAAACTTGCCTTCTTTTAAAATAGCACATTTTGAAATGGATCAACAGCTCAACTCCTTGCTACAAAGTTTACCTTTGTTCTGTCGGTCCATCTCCTCCTTGTCCTTCTTGGCCTGCATGGACATCAGCCGCCGGCTCTTCACTGAGCTGATCATGTCCTCTGGCTCCGGTTCCGGCTCTACCTTTACTTCTTTTTTGATCTCCTTCTTAGCAGCTCCCTCTTTCTTTTTCTCACCTTTGAGCCCAGAAGAAAAAAAGGGAAAAAAAAAATGATGTATTGGTACCATCAATAAAAGAATAATACAAAGCTGAAGGAAGATTTAGCAATAGAAATTATAAAAACATATTTTTAACATTAAAAACAGGAGGAGGAGCTCTCCGGCTAACCCCCGCCTACCTTTGCCCTCCATCTCCTTTCGCATCTGCTTCTCGGCCTTCTTGCGGTCGTTGACCTCTTTCAGCATTGCCAGACGCTCCTTCCACACCTCGGCTGACCGTTGCTGCATGGCGTCGACGTGGTCTTCAACCGAGTACGTCATGAGTATGCGGTGGCACAGTGCCACCAGCAGGCTGACCTTCTCCTCGGGGCTCAGCTCAAACACCTCGATTGTCTCGAGCTTCTCCAAGAACTCGCTGGTCACCACGTCGTCGAAGCCGCCCAAAGCCCCCGTGTCCACCGAGCCCTGGTTGCTCTCCTCCCCGTGGGCGTCACACGGCCGCAGGCACAACCGAGCCAGCTCTGAAACAGAGTGCATGGTGAGCGGGATCTCGGATAACGGCATGTCGAGCTCGCTGTAGCCTTCCGCCAGCTCATCCTGCAGCAGCGTTTGAAGCAGCACCACCAGCACTCGGTTCAGGTAGAGGAAGCCGGAGCGTTCGCCTGCCAGTGCCTCCATCAGAGCCACTGCTGTGATGGGATACTGGTCATCGGGCATCAGCAGCCCTGCATAGCACTGCAGGAAGTCCACGACCATAGCCACGTCACCAAACAGGGTGTTGGGTAACCCCTCGGGCATGTCTACGAGCTTGAACACCGGCAGAGTCTTGCCACCTTCGATCTCCTGGTCCTCGTATCTGCGCGATTGCTCGCGGCGGACCAGCATCTCCTTCTCGCGCCTCTCCTTGGCCTTTTCTCGCAGCTTCTCTCGGACTTCCTCGCGCTTCTTCTTCATCTCTTCCTGCTTTTCCTCCTCGCTCATGGCCGCCCACCGCTTCTTCTGCTCCAGCAGCTCCCAGCGTTTCTGCACCAGCTCCTTGAGCTCCTCTGGCAGCCGGTCCCGATCATCTGGGGACAAGGTCTTTGCGGCCTTGGAGATGAGGGAGGAGAGGGAGTTCTTTTTGTCCTCCTTGCCCTTGTTCTCCTTATAGAAACGAAGGAGGTGGAGAGCCATAGGGTGCAGTGGCTTCCCCAGTTTGGGCGTACCCATGCCAGTACTACGGGCTCTCTTCTTAGGGCTCCCAGAGGAGGTGCTCTTCGCCAGATGCAGCAGAGTCATCTGCTTCATCTTCGGCGTCTTGGCACCAGCTTTACCGTCCTTTTTAGAAGCTTTGAGGACATTCTTATCGCCGCTCTTTCCGGTTTTCTTTCCTTCTTTCTTGTCCCCGGACTTCCTGCCTGATTTTGGAGTGGAGGGAGCTGAGCCTTTGCCTTCTCCTTTCTTTGGAGTTCCAGAGTTCTTCATCTTTAGTGGGGAGCCATTCATTTTCTGAAATACAGACAATATGAGCCCATGAAGCTTTTGAAAAGAGATACCCCATCATCATAAAGTAATAACTGACACGCGATAATGTACATACAAGCCAGCTTACCTGCATGTGGCCCCAAATGGTTGGACTAAGGGGCATGCCTAAAGAGTCTTTCTTTCGTCTCCTTTTCTTCTCTCCCTTCTCGTTTCCTGAATCCTCTCCTGGTGTGTCGGGGGTCTTGAGCCTCTTGCTCGGTTTACCCTCTGGAGATAACAAGCTCTTACGCTTTGCAGAGTGATTCTCCGCTAAAAACTTGAGACAAAAAAAAAGAAAAGTGTGAGACAAGAACAAGCAATATCTTTTCCCACATAATTGTCTTATGTGGGAACAAAAAATGACCATGAGTAAATTACCTTGTGTGGATCCAGAAGAAAGTCACTGAATTTGCTGGGCAAGTTAAATTTTTTCACGAGTTCATCTTCAACCACCCAGGGAGCACTCTCGCCCATGCCCAGCCTCAGAGCATAGTGCCTGATGAAGTAGCGCATGATCTCCTTGGTTGGAGGGCGCTCCGTTCTGTAGAGACTGTCCGCCGGGACGTCACTGATCACCTGTGAGACAAGTCGTTGGGGAAGATTCAGCGTCAGCTTCTTTCACAAAATGTCAAACTGTGTAGACCTCAAAAGATCATGAACCACAAATAGAAGTAATATGCTGTCATGGTTTCAAGAGACTTTCTCTTGACCACAGGATACAGACCTTATCCTCAGTGATGAGCTTCACGTCGTACTTATGGGGAAGGAATTTGGGCATCACCCATCTCTTCTTCTCTTCCTTCATGGCAGTGGGAAGTTTCCTTGGTGAACGTCGTGCTCGGTCACCTGATAGGTAGTGAAACAATAACATGTAAAAAAAAAAAAAAAGGACCCCTTTTCCCGCCCCAATCGTGTAGAAAAAGTGGCTGAAACTTTGTCAAATAAGTGGAAACTGGGAAAAAGAAAACATTCCGTTTAAAGAAAAAAAACTGTTTCTCTGGGCCTACAACCAATGTGCAGTTTAAAAAGGAACACACTGATCATCATTAATCACTATACCACAAGTTTTGTCATATCCATATACGGGCATCAAAACTTTCTGTTTTCTCTGTTCATGCAGCGAATGGAACTCACTGAGACTCTCTCTCCTGTTCTCCTCTTCTCTGGGAGGAGGTTCTTTCCTCTGGTTCTCCTGACTTGCGTTCTCCTTGTCGCTGGATGGAGAGTCACAGGCACCTTCGAGCTTCTTCTCCCCCGACTCACCCTCTGGATTTTCAAGGGGATGGATCTTCACCACCTTCACTTGCAAACTTTTGTCCTTCCCCACCTGAAGTGAAAAAGTCTTGTGAGAATCTCAGAACACACCACGAGGAAGTTTTCCTTTAAAAACACCTGCTTTCCACATCACTACCACTGAGGACGGGCAGAACATTCATCTTAACATGTTAATAAGATCTAGTAAATGCAGCAAAAATGTCAAGTGTCTAATTTGTTGATAAAATTGCAAAATAAAAGATAACAAGTTTAAAAAAAACAAGTTTAGAAATGTAACGGGTCAAACTGACCAGGAAGTCACACTCTTCATCCACAGCATACTTGGTGAGGATTTCCAGCCAGGCCATTTCAACCAGTTTGTCTAAAGACACTGTGTTGTGGTGGACCATCTCCAGGACTGGCTTCTCAAACCACTGGGGATACTCCTCCTGAAGCCTGCACACAGAAAATAAATCAGCATTAAAAACCAAACAAGGTTTAACAGCATATGAAAATAAAAGTGCAATACAGTTAAGTGTCTTGCATTCCCATTGTAATAAGCTCAGACTATTTTGTAGTAAGCGAGACACTGATTTTAATGCCTTGATGCTCAGCAAACAAGGCCACTGACATATCTGACAATTGACAATCAATTGAATTTTTTTCAAGGGTGTGAAGCAATCTATTCCAGACACGATTTCTTTCACATTGTTTGGATTTCTGCTACGCATTCGTCACCGGGATGAGAGCATTGCATAACTAGACAACAAAGGGCTGGGAGTGACCAGTAGGGGGAGTAAAACCTCCTGGCTGATATAATTAGACAGAGCTTAAACACAGCCTGTGATCCTCAGTGACTTGAGCTCAGGGCAACTGAGCAATGTTCTGCCCCGTCATTGCTGTGAGATATCCATGGCCACATATATATACAGTTTGGTCCAACGTTCTCTTGCTGACAGCGCACGTACATACAGTATACGCACACCTGGTTGGTGATGAGCGGACTGACAAAGATCAGTTGAACCATTGTACATTTTATATGGCTGTTTTTTTCCCCCATTTTGCAGATCAGGATAAGGAACTCTCACCAGGCCATTGCAGATTCAAGGATGACTCAATCCCACACCCTCTAAATAGAATGAGAGGAGGAGCAGCAGATTTATCCAATCATAGCAAAGCAGCCAGCCTTGTGACCTTCACTGGGAGAGTACGGCTCTTCCGTGATACTACCGAGCTGCTGTCATAGAGGCGAAACTGCTTCTGAGGGCATCTAAACAACCGGTGGTGGGCATAGCTATTCAGAAAATAATGGGAACCAGAGGTTTACTGGGCATCTGAATGCAAAGCACTACCATCTACTGAACTTTACCTGTGTATTCTTCACAGAACTCCATCAACAGCCTATCTGTAGAGGTGTTGGACAACAGAGAGTAGACTAATGGCTCTTATTTCACATGTTGGATAGAATCGTGTAGATGCAAACAAAAACAGGGAGTCATACTAACAGTTCGGTGACTTCTTGTTCCTCCTCCCATGCTTCATTGTGCGTGAGTTGACCACTTCCAGTGCTCTTGCATGTCCAGATGTGCTCACTATACCTCTGCAAGCGTGCCTCATACTCTCTGTAGGCGTTTGGTTAAAGAAATTACAAGTCATATGGAAACAGTTCTTCCTTATTTAGCCATTTACTTACTAATTACAAGCAAGAGACACGTGGTCTGTCGTTGACAGAAATATAGAAAGAAGCTGAGGTCATGGGACACCCAACAAACACAGACGTACAAAAATGAAATGCATGGTTATATGCTAAGAATTAAAAAGTGTACAAACGGTGTAATTAACAATGCAAAACGGTACGGGGAGCTAGGAACGAATAATGATTGTGATGGAAGCTGGAAAAGAGTCCAAGCTACCTCATGATGAAGAGACTTCTGTGGAACACACCTATACGGGTACTTAATGGGAGTAGAAAGTTTGACTGTGCTACCACTGAAGACTGCAACACAGTAAAGTGAAGATCCCCGTTATTGTAGATGGGATAGCATGGGGAGGTATAAGTGAGGCCTGCGCTTCACATAGCTATTCTTTATGAAATGATGACAAATGTCGATGTTAAAACGTTACATAAAAACAGTCGAGTGAACAATTTTGCTATGCCACTGTAGAAATCCAAATCTACTAGAACTAATGACAACTTAGGTAACCATAAATAAAACTTAGAAGTTAATTTCCACACTGCGAGCGTCACATTGGGTTGTCATAACTGACAGTTGAGGATCTCTGACGTTTAAAGTTTTCACTCAGACACCGAAACAAGTAAAGTCACTTTACTATTACAGCATAACCAAAGCTATCTACCAAACATGCTACCATGAATAAATAAACCAATTTGAATCGACTATCGTCCTCTTGTCAAACTCAAAAAGTAATGCACTGGTAGCTAATGATAGCTATTCTACAGAGGCTAACGTTAAAAGCTAACTCTTACCAGTCGAGCAACATCCTCAGCCTAAGAGAGAAGACGACGGGCTATTGTGACATAATGGGATACCTAACGTTAGCAGCGTGCGAGCTAACCGCGCTAGCATTGGTGGCTGTCAGCGGGGCCGTGGAAGCTGAAAGTGAAAGGACGTCTTTATCGTCTCTCTATATTTAATTAAGCATATTTATTTCCCCATGTGCCACACAAAATACTTTCGCTAGCTTTGGGAAATAGCCATTTAACTTAGCTGCATTAGCACAGCGGTGTGAACATTAGCTAGCTAGCCAACTTGTCATCAGTGTAACGTTTCACTGTGTACATGCGGGTAAACATTAAATGGGGAAACCGCCAGGTAACATCAAATTAGGTTAATTCGGTCCTTTGCACGGGATTATGTGGACATCAGTTTAGCCAGGTAGACAAAGTCACGTATACAGCATGACGAGTGGCTCGATAAGTCTGAGCATCATCACGTTAAAGGATACTCTTTGTTCCTGAAGGCCTCCTTGGTGTGCTCGATGATGTAGACCTCCTCTCCCGGGCCTGGTGGCTCGGCTAGCGGCTTAGTCAGTGGATACGGTTTCCGGCCTAAAAGCGGAGCCATTTCCAAATCCACAGATGGCACGGGGTGCCAATGGTAGAATTAAATCTTCTAGTACAATAATATGCAATAATATGTCCTTAGCATGTATGCAAGTGTCCCGCAAATATCTTAGCACGTATCACTTTACCGCCGGCAGGCCCAGCTCCAACGTGTAGCAGCTAGCTGACTAGCTAACGCAAACGGGCTCAAATGCTATCTCGCTGCAAAACAATAACAGTGCGCTTCTTCTTGCCGCCCGCCTCATCGCATCCTTCTTCTCTCATCTATTAGCGGTGCCATGCTGGTTTTACGCAGTGTCTCAGGTGTAAACCAGGTTGCCGGACTTGTCGCTCGGTATAGTTAGTAAACTTTTAGCTCCTCCGAGTGAACATGTAAGGATGAACCACACCGAACTGCTCAGTTCAGAAGGAGGTATGGCGCGTTGAAGACTCCAAAGTCTTTCCAAACTAGGCCTGTTCTCGTTGGATCACTTGTATTCCCCGCGTGTTCGTACTGCCAGAGCTTCTTGTTATCGGATAAGATAATTAGCAAGAGCTACAAAAAAAGTAACCTGGATCAATCAAGAGGTTAATTCCTTGTCGAAATGGCGGGAGTTTCCAGTCCACCGGCACACGTCCGTCCGCAATCGGAACTCCGTTTCCCCGGCAGCAAGCAGCGTCGGGAGCACGCCCCGCCCCCTCTCTACGTTCATTGGCTCCCTCAGCAAAGCGCCTTCGTCGAATTGCTTTGAACCAGTCTCTGATTGGCTGATGTGGCCTGTCCGTCACAGTAGAATATCCCCTTCAAATAAACCACGCCCGCATCGAATATAGATGAAGAACTCGAGGTCAGCTGACGACAATAAAGATTATATGATCCATATATCTCATTTATACTAAAATACATTTCAACACTCTGATTATGTATTTGATTAAAATTGTTGTGGAATTAATTCCCTCTTGAATTATTGACTTAATTTCTGAATCCATTGTCTGGTCTCCATTTTGAACATGTCTGATTAAACAATAGGCCCTGCCTTTATAATATAGATATAATAATGAGTGCATACCGATCACAGCATGGACCGCAGGATCAATTAATTGAAATGGAATTGGAAAGTAGCATTTATTATGGTTTACAATGTCGTCAGTTATAAACATGGGCAAATTATATTTTAAATATAAAAAAAAACATTTCCTTGCATACGATAAGCCAAAAGAAACTCTGTTCCAGAAAGTGCCTCGTATTTAATAGAAAAATGGCACATCTAAACATCAATCTGCATAAAGCTACACATTTAACACCTTTTCAAAATGGCCTGTAAACCTCAAAAATAAAGCAATAGGATACATGCAAACGTAAAGCTCATCTGCATAATGAGTCAATTGGAAACAGTTGCAGGAAAACATTTACAGCATTTGAAATACACCGCCTGCAACAGCAGTGACTTGCCACACAAAGTTTGGACAATTCCCCACCATTCATTTCAAAAATCACTTATAACAGCATACTTTAAAGACCTTTAAAAGTGAACAAAGTTTGAGCTGTAAATACTTTTTTTTCCCTCATTTGCTGAAATGTAACAGTTGCGTGAATATGTCAAGAAAACCCTTAGAATATATATATTTTTAAATTGAGCTAATCTGATTGAGGACAGGTACTGTGTGTGTGTGTGTGTGTATTTTGACGAAACTATTATAAATGAGCTATCTCAGAACAGCATTTTCTCCTGTGCAAATCTTCTTTAAAGGCGGTGCTCCTGATTCCTCCAATTCCTCCTGTCGAATAAAAAGGAACACGATGTTACTTAAATGTTCACATACATTTTACACCAAGCTACGGACCGCAGAGATTAAATGATTAATTAATCAAAGAACATTTTTTGGGTTATCCTTCAAAACCGTTTTCAGAAAGTGGACCTGTGTGTCTGGGGTGCTCTGTCGGACTGCTCCTGATGAAAGAAGATCCTCCTTGATGAGTGTGGGAGGCTCATCAGCCCCCTCCTGTCCTAAATGAACCGGCTCTGCATTCACAAGGAAGGGTGGAAATATAACCTCATTAACGCAGCGCTTAGCTCTAGGATGCCATTTTATACTCAAATACAGGATCTATTGTGTGAACCTTAAATTACAGGAATAATGTGTAAAAATTGAGTGTAAATATGCTCCAGAGAGCCATCCACATACCATCCACACTCTCCTGGCCCAGCATTGGTGGCTGAGAGTCCTCAGTCCGGAGGCTGGAGGTGTGTGGAGGGCTGACCTGCTGCGAGCTGGAGGTGCTGCTGCTGTTATCCATTTTAGGCTGGTAGACATCCGACAGAAAGCTCTGGTTGCTGTTTTCATCTGAGGAATAGAGGAGTTGCACTTAACATCTGGGTTTTTTATATTGTTATGTTATATTCTATTTGATGCGTTTGGTTGTGTGATATTTTGACATATATACGTAAAGGCCATTATGCATGCCATGTCTCCAGTATTTTATTAAATACAGCCACAAAAGTCACCAGTGAAATCCAGTAAAGATGTAGCATTTTCCAGGACCACATCTTTCAGTCCTCGAGCATCTCCACCTGTGGATTTGGTGCGATATATCTGATAAGAAAGAGGGGATGTAAAATAAAAATAAAAAAATCAGACAACTGATGACACAACATTCATTGAAGTAAATCCTTAAAATGATCGTGGTATTGTTACGTGGCAGAGGCCCCTACCTGCTTTGTTTCTGTTACTGGCACCCACTTGAATATGCGTAAGGATGTGTCCCCAACTGTCACCCATTTCTTCTCCCTGGGAATGAAATGAGTTCAGACATTATTGTTTTTAAATAAGCTCAACGTAGGTCCAACGCCACACCGTCCGCTTTAATAGCATTAGTCTGTAACGTGGAGCTACGTGCTCGTGTCTTTTTCTGCCCACAGCAGAGAGATGACAGCTACATCAAAACATCCTGCTATGCTCACTTTACAGCCATCGTTTACTTTAGGTGTCGTGCGCGTGTAAATCCCGCGAGGATGGATGTCCAAATGTGCTCGTGGACGTCCCTGTTGTGTGACTACGGGACGGCCGTTACATTACGGCGGCATGTGAGGCTGTGGCCATATTGACAGCTCTTGGCAGAAAAAAAAAAAGAAAAAAAAACTCAGTTAGCTCCGCCTCTCCTGTCAAGCCAGGGCATTGATTGGTCGGCAGCCCCGTCAATCATCTAACTTTTCCGACTGAAGTTTGTTGAGCGACGCAGCAGATATCAGGCTACAGTCACTAATACATTTCCCTCCATATTGTCCCCCGGACAGCCTACGTACCATTTGCGCACCTTCTCGATGGCCGCCAGGACCTTTTTAATGTCATCTTTAGCCCGACTTCGGGTCTCAGCGCGGCCTGTTCGTCCCGACATCTTGATGCTGTTATGATTCATCTACAGATGCATCTGAAAACTTCAAGACCAAGCCCCAGTCCTCCGTTACAGTGGTAGTCTCGCGAGATTTCATCGTCTCATTTTTTTTTAGTTTCTCTTTTTTTTGGGCTTGATCCTCCTCAGTATGCTGCTCATACTGTATTTAATGTAATCATTGGGTGCCCACATTTTGTGTTATTTTTTTCTATATGTATTCATCTGGGTTGGAAGTTGCTATTCACAGTGCATGTATTCATATACTTAAGTACAATTTTGAAGTACTTCTACTTCACCTGAGTATTTCTATTTGATGCAACTGTTTACTTATACGCCAATACAATTCAGCAATATTGGACCATAAATCTAACAATATGATAATGAGTATACTTTAGGTACATTTAGTTGATAATACTTTTGAACTTTTACTTAAGTGGGATTTTAAAGGCAGGGCATTTACTTATTATGGAGTATTTCTAAACTGTGGTTCTGGTACATAGCTACCTTTTATTTAACTGTTTAATAACGTCCAGGTGGTCCTTTTGCTTTTCTTTGCTATTATATCTTTTTTTTTGTGCTTTGTTTTTTTTTGTATTTTTGTGAATGTGAAAAACTGGATTTTCCTTTACTAATGTGTTTATGTAGACAAAAGCTTGGTTAAATGTACACTATAGTTTTGACTCCTGGTTCCCATCTTTGACCAACAGAGGGTAGCCTTGAGTTGTGCAGCGCAAACATGCTTCGAAACCTGATAGCAAAGGTTGAGCCTGTTGCAGTAATTGTAATTAGGAATGATCACTGACAGGAAACCATGCGCTGCTTGCCTATATCATCCAGAGAATGCCTTTGTAAAAAAATATTGTGACTGAAAGGGAAAGGGGAACAAAGACACAGTATGATAAGCTCTTCTCCCACTAATAGCAATCAATACTTGATAACAAGTATCACTTCTCAGACAGTGCTGATAGTGGCACACTTCCCCAGCAATGTTCAGTGCCAGTTTGTTGTTAATTGGACAAGTAATGCTAGAACTAACCAGGACACCATTAGAGAATTCATTTCTTAATTTCCTGCAGAGCGTATAGCATGAAGCACTGCATTTTCAATGACAAGGAATTTGGGGATTTTATGGCAAAATGATGTTTGCGCATGAGACATTAAAATGCATTCAACTTTCTAATGATTTGGCTTGTGACTGTGTGTCATTATTCACGATGACACACAGCTCCTCATTAAATTATATTGAATTAAATAGATTCAAACATTTTCCAGCAAAAGTAATAAACAGCAACAGTCTGAAAGTATTTTTACTGACTGAATATTATTGTGCATGAAGTCGCCTGAATCCCCCAACCAAGACATATTTTGTAAACACTTCTGTCATATATGTAAGATAAGACTGCAGGAGTAGTTTTTTGTTTTACATATAGTTGGAAAATCAAAATCACAACACATTATTGATGGAGTGGGCGGAGCCTGCTGCAGCTCCAGCCAGTGGCTGACAACATTGGGAGGAGTCAGAGACAGTTGCCAGAGAAAATATCCAAATAACAGCGGCACTCATCAGCATGCAGCTAAACGGTGTCCTCACACCTGAAGCAGACGTACGTTTGTGTGAGTGTGTGTGCGAGAACACCGTGCGTGAAGGCTTCCCATGGACGTCGTGTGTTTTGTGCAGGTTTCTGAAGAACTGAGTGTTACAAAGACAGAGATTAAGTTCTGTAAAGTTCCCGCAATTTGTTGCACATATCATTTCTGTTTTTTGTGGATTGTAAAATAAACTTCCTACATTCTTTTTAGATGAAATTCATCATGCACCATATTAGTCTTTTAACAATAATAATGTGAAATATAAATGATTGAAAATGTCACTTGTCCTTTCCGGTTGCAGTTCATCGCGCATACGAGTTAATTACGGCAATACAATCAGAAATATGACTCATATTATTTTACATGTAAGCATTAGACCTATTTTTACGCCCGTCAGATTTCATTTACAGACAAAAAAAAACGTTGCAGTCAGACTGTATGTTTGCAGCACGTTAACGAACAGGGACTTTATTTTGAAAAGCGGAAGTGTTCTCCTCCTCTAAGCGTGGCTCACTTGACTGGTGCCGTTCAGACTGCTCCTCCTGTCATTGACTGGGGTGGTGGACAGAGAGGCCAAATGACCCAACGGGGGCGACGAGTCCAGCGCAGCATGGACTGGTGCCCGCCATAGTTAGTGCAGCGTTTTTTTGTTTTTTTTATTACAGTCCGGCCTGTTTATCGGCTGAAAGTTGTGTTTTGTTTCGCTGCTGCTGTGGGAAAAACACGACAATGGATCGCGTGAAGAGCTCCATGCAGCAAGTACCCAACGCTATTCCCAAAGTGATCCGACGGACTACCGGAGGGGCCAACAGCCTGGAGCTGGAGAAGGACAACTTTGAGAGAGGGCAGGTACGGTGCAGAAGAGGAGGAGGAGGAGGAGGAGGAGGAGGTCACATAATGATTAATAAAAAGATAGCGTTGTTTTCCTGAAAGCGTGGGAGGAAGATCCTGGCTGATGGATGATAATTATCATGCCAGGATATTTGCTGTCAGCTCCTAAATTTAACTGTGCACTGTGAGATCTCTTTTTTTCTAACGATAGGAGCTCAGGATCCATAAAAAAATTTTAAAAAAAGACAATCACATTTTGACATATTGGAGGAAACCCTTCCATTTTTGATTCTTCACTGTTCCTGCTCAGATTATGGGCTGTTCCTTGTGCTGCTCTCCCTGATGTCTGTCTGTGATCAGCAGAGATACAAATGAGTCCACTGTACAACAAAAGAGCTGCTGAAATGTAGGTCAAAGGCCCTTTGAATTCAGATAACTGTGCTGTTTAGCCTATCTGCAGAATAAACCAGACAAGAGGGAGGCAAGTTGGAGCTGTGTGGAGCTGTCATGTATGACAGGCTGTCAGCGCCTTCTTTAGGCCTCCAGGCAGGATCAGAGATGATGGTGATGATGGAAGGATGAGATTTAAATGGAATACATGCACTGATCTTTCTTTGTTGTGTTAAGTTTTCTGGTATGTCCTCTACTGAATAATGAATGCCGTGTAGCTCGTGACTTTGTATGAAGTGCTCTCCCAGTGAGCATATGTATGTTATACTGTGGAGCCTGCTGCTTCCTGCCTGGTGGTCTCCCCTCCTCTCTCCCTTCCCCAGACCAGGCACATGGGGAGGGAAAAGGGGGCAGAAAGTAGGTCAGATCAAGGCAGCACAAACTGCCGTGGTAGTGCTTGCAACGTGCTTCTCTCCCGTGTACAGCGGCAGCTAAATTGGACAGTCCGTGTTTGTCAATTCTGCGTCCGGATGGTTTTGCATACAGTTTTGTCCTCCCTTCTCCTCGGTCCCTTACGCCTCTCCCATCTGGGACATTAGCAGCATGGATTAGAGACTGGGAGGGACGCATGCATGGCTTTATGCGTCCCGAGCCAAGCGTGGTCACTAGGTCACTGTCATGCTCCTGAGATCACACCCTTTGGGAGTGTGTCGAGGCAGAATGGTCTCCAGGATCACAACACAAGTCATGCACATAGTTTCTTCGGAGTTCTGATCAATGGAAGTAAAAAGAATGGAGTAGGAATTTAGCTCTCAATTATTTGAGATCCTTTAAATGAAGCACAGAGCTTTGTTTAGCTCACTGC
This sequence comes from Anarrhichthys ocellatus, assembly GCF_004355925.1. Classification (NCBI taxonomy): domain Eukaryota; kingdom Metazoa; phylum Chordata; class Actinopteri; order Perciformes; family Anarhichadidae; genus Anarrhichthys; species Anarrhichthys ocellatus. The sequence goes on along the minus strand of NW_022280054.1, from coordinate 5,794,920 downwards.
TACCATTATAAAGTCATTCATCAGTGGTCCGACAAAACACATTCAACCAGTTTGTTGTTGATACCAATCGTGCCAATTCTGTAATGCTGTGATATATTGAGTCACTGGTCATGATTTACTTCTTTCTTTTTTACCTCGTAGTAGTCTTGATGTTTTGTTTCCCTATACTTTCCTGTGTGGTTGATTTTTGACTGGGGGATCCACAGCCGTGGCAGGCGGTGCAGGAATCAATGAATCTGCTGTCTACTTTACAGGGGATCAGCGAGAGATAATCTCATCTGATCTGTTGTGCTCTAAAGCTGCCTAAATCTGCTGGGTGGCTGGCTTTCACCTCCTGTCTGTCTGCATATCGGTCTGTCGGTCTGTCGTCTCGTTTTAGCCATAAAGTACAGTGAAAGCTGAATGTTTGTATTGATAAGCCCGTATGAGGAAGTTCTTCCATATTTTTGTGACTGAAACAAGAAACTTTTTTGAGATAATTGTGTTAACCACAGAGCAGAATAACTTTCATGGTCAGTTGCTTTGCATGACATTTGTTTGGCAGTATGACAGTACTAAGGGTGAACAGTAGATGATATAACCTGATTTCAATATTTTACAGTTACATGAATGTGAATATGAGCAGTGTGCACTGCAGACAGCAAAGCCAAAGTATAAAAACACTGATTCTGAGAAGTGCTCGCCTGTCTCTCTGTTGGGTAAACAGCTAGGGTGTGTTCAAAATCCTCTCTGTCATAGTGTCCACACAGGGTTATAAAAAGATCGAAACAGGGCCGCCGGATAGCACACAGCGCTTGTTTTTAATGACATGTTTTGCCTCATAATAGCAGCTGACTCTTTAATTCAGAGTTTAGGGGAGATTCAATCTTTGGTTTGTCTCGACGTAATTAGATGTTTCGGTGTTCTATTGTGTTCTCAATAGCCGTAAGACAACCAACAAGTAAATAACAAGTCAGTTCTAAACACTTAAACGGTGTAAGCTTCATTTAAAGGCTTCAAAATGTCAGCGATGCCAACTCTCTCCTAAATTGTAAAACGGTCTCCAAGCTGTCGGTGGCCAGGAGAGGTCTTTCATTTGAAGGCTGGGGTAGGTAGTAATCTATGGACTCATATGAACCATAATTAGTGCTTTTGGGAAACTTCTGGGGCACCGTTCCTCAGCTGGGACAGCGAGAGCCCTGGAGTGACACCACATCGTATGTTACATAATTAAGGCCTTAAAATTAGACCGGCTGCCAGCCTCCTCCTTCTCCTTTACTGGTCCACACGGAGTTTTCTTCTTTTTGTGTCTGTGTTTGACTACATGCGTGGTTGGCAGTTGGTGTGGTTGTACAACAGTGTTTCTATCTCATTGAACGCTCGGCTCAATATTATGCTCCTTTTGGACAAGTTTACATCCGTTTTTCGACCCCTTGAAGAAGCACAAGCTTTGACTTTTCAACCTTTTTAAGCTAACAATTTCAACAGTTTATCTTTTACTTCCAGATAACTATTTCAACAATTTAGCCATTACTTTTGGCCAGCTATTTTCACAGTTTATCGAATACTATGAGATAACTATTTCAGCCATTTATCCATTAATTTAAGCTAACTATTTGAACTGTTTATCCATAACTTGTAGCTAACTATTTTAACCCTTTTAGCTATCTTTTTTAACCATTTAAATTGTGACACGTAGGGTTTCGGTGTTACAGCTGCTCAATGTGAATATATTTTTGAAAATGAGTTATTAATATTCCTTTTGTAAAATGAGTTACTCCACAAACCTCCTAGAAACTGCAGAAGTAATCCCTGGTGTACATGTATCCCAGCTGGGAATCACTGGTGTACAGTATGTGTGTGGACCTACATTATTGGACACCCCTCGTCCCCCTGCACCCTGTTTGGTGCCCCGATAGCTGTGGAATTCAGGGGAGGAGCAGGGCCCTGGCCCTCGGGCACAAGCAGGACCCAGCAGGGCGGACGTAGACAAGAATTTTTTAATCACTCCGTCTCTCTGCCTCTCTTACTCCTCTGTCTTTTGTCTTTCTCTTTGCCTTGTTGTTCTCGCCCTCCATCGCTCATTGTCTTGAGTTCTTTTACATCCTGCAATTCAGAATGCGGGGAAGTTATGGAGGGATATCCGCACACATGTAGTACACAGACAAGCATGCGAGCATGAGAGCGAGACATTAAAAGCACCGAGGCAGCAGAAACAGCAGGCGGTGGTTTGTGGCCTCATTGCACTGACTGGCTGTAGAATAATAGAGCTGGACATGAGTGACAGGTCAGTAAGTGGAACAAAGGGCACCGATGAGTTCCTGGCGGCATTAACAATGGCTTTCATTTACAGATTGTTTTGGAGTTCTCGTCTGTGTTTTACAGCACGGTAAAGCGGTAAAGGGAGAGAGAGACGGGGATGGAGTGATGCTTTTTGTTTCACATGCAGCAAAGGTCAAAAGTCAGTCTGAAACCTACATCGTCGGTGTAAGCGCATGGTATGCAAATGATCCTGCTTCAACACGAGCGGCCTCATTTTAAATTTTCATCAAATACACACATATGTTCTGATGGCAAAACACGAATCACATATAAAGTAATCAAACTGATGCTCAATGCAATGAACTGGTCCTGCTTTTCTACATTACAACAGACACATTTTTAATTAATGTCAAAATAAAGCTCTAGCTAAAGTTTTTGATTACTTGCTTAGGAACATTAATTTGGACAACAGGGGTTTCCAGGATGATTAACATGATATGATCACTATAATTCCACTAAAGGTGATAAACAATAAAATGTAATTATTGCCCAGCCCTTAAACTGTCATGCCATGCCAACTCACACTGTTGTTGCAACAGGTCAAAGGGAAAGCTTATTCACGGCTAAAATAAGCACAAAGGACGTGAGCAGAAGATTACCCTTCATTGTCTGAAGATATCTGAGCCTAAATATCATCCGCAAACTTGCTTTAATGCTGCAGACTGATTTAAGAATCCTATAGCATATACATAAATAAAACATCTGTTCACGCTTTGAACAAAATGCTGGATCAGCCTTGTATTGGGATTTTGCGCATCATAAACTGAAGGGAAGAGAGACATCTGCGTTGGAGGACTTTAACCTCTGTGCTCAGGCTTTAGCACGTTTGCTCAACACGGACCGTGTTTTAGTTCAAAGTACATTAATGTGAATCACTTTTATTACTGCAACTTTTGAAATTCTCCCTCGAGGTTAGAAAAAGTTAGGATATCATGGGTGTCAGCTGCACATCACGTATTCTGCACGACGTCTGTAATTCCACAGTTAGAAATCTGCATATTTTTAACATTAAGATTCATATTATATTTGTTAGGTTTTAAGAGACTTTAAGTATAACTAAAAGTCTCTGTTGCTCTTCAGTAAAGCATTTGCAAACCATCACAACTTCATCCACACGAGTCGGATAAAACCATATTTTTTGCTGCTTCACCTTTTTAAATCTGAAACATTTGAATGGAAAGGTGGTGATGAGGAGATGATGACACATGATTTTAATGTGAACTTTTATAACTAGGAAGGGGAAGGGTTTTTGGGTGGCTGGGTGAGAAGCCAGGCAGAGACAGAGTGGGACTGCTGTATGTGAGAAATGCTCTGTGAGGCTGCCCTCACAACGAAGGGCCCACGCCGTACCAGGAAGTGGAGCGACTTGCTGGAAAAGAGTCGGCATTGTCTGGAGTCAGACCGTTTATGTTGAGCGGGCTGGAGGTATAATGGTCAGCCCCGATGGTATAATGAGTAGCATATTGATTATGGTGGCTGGCCCGGTCTCGGCCGATCAGCTGACGTGCTGTGATTGTGTAGCGAATCTTTTTTTAAAACTGTGGCCTGGATTTAAAAATGGAACTTGTGGGCATATTGTTTCTGGTGAGATTTCATAACACTTAAAACTCCTGAAATGTTAACACATGCTGATGTATCAAATTGCTATTGTAACAATTCTCATAAATACAGTATATTATACATCAGTATAGTTCTAATTTATTGTAACATGCACTCTGGCCACTTTATTAGGTACACATAATCTAAAACAGTCCAGTACAGCAGTTCAACGGTAAACAAGTGTGGTTAGTGAATTTATTTATTACAATTATGAATATGATACAATTTCTGTTATTTTATTTTAAACTTGAATTAAACAGTTTTTAAAAATAACAACAACAATGGTTTAAAGTGTCATAAGTTGTGCTAGTGTGACAATGAACCAGCGCGCACAATACCAGGACCAGCAAGATGGCATTCAGATAATAATTAATTTTTTTATTCCCACCTGTGATTTTCCTACACCTCAGAATGTCTTCTGTGACAGACGCCTATCGTAAAAACATGTACTTACTAGACGCACCAGGCTCACAACAAACACCAGCTCAACTCTGCATTGAAGATATCGGTTGACAGTCTCAGAGAAACCAGATGGGGGCGTCAGCTGCCTACAATAGCTCTCATGGTGGAAGTTGAGCTGCCCCCCCTTTTTCACCTATGAAACTTATTTCAAGACTTCATGTGTTTGCCATAATATCATTGCACACACACATGAGAACAAGACCCGAATATAATTCACATCTAAGACGGGGCCAATGGCTTTAAAAAAAACAAAAAAAACAGAATGTGTGCTACTAAAACACTGGTGGTGTTTTATTAAACAGAGGAAGAGGGGTTTCTTACAAATGGCTCTTTAATGAATGACTATTGACATCATCCCCCCAAGGAACATCCTGAGAAGATTTTTGCTTCATTAATTAATTAATTAATTAACTTATTTATTGCAAAACTAGTTTGTGTCTTTTTCTTCTTATTCTGCTGCAGGTCAGGTCAGATAAAACAATGAGTGATTAAACCACCCTCCTAAATGCAGCTGTTTCCACATTTCTTGGAGATCACCTCCCCTCCTCACAGGACCCCCGTCGGTCCCCGGACCCCAGATTGGGCACCACTGGTTTTAAGCCATCCCTCTCTGCAGGCTCCATGCTACTATTGTCTAACAGGAGAGCGGGCTATTTGCAAAATAAAGGTGGCCCACTATCCGGACTTAGCCGCTATACGTGGGCTGATGCATACGAGCAGGGTTAGGGTGTGAACGCGAAGCTTTCAATGAGCGGGTTGAATCAGCGGTAGTCTCGTGTTTTCCCCCCACGGACAGCGTCGGCTTCTCGGCGGTCGGATGCTGGAAGTTCTCGCCGATAAGGGAGCACGTCGGGCTCGTGGAGGAAAAAAGGGAGACGGGACGCTTGAGGAAGTAAGGAAGGATTGGGGAGCATTTTAATACCAAATCGGGACACATGTTGAGCTAACTGCTCCACCTCCTCCCCCCCCCCCCCCTTCTCCTCCCAAATGCATCTGTTGCCTCAATCGCTTCCCCGTTACTAGTTACTCCGCGTTGGGATACAGCGGGTCTCCTCTCCGGCTCCAGGGATCCGCACTCACCGTGCTGAGAGGCGACCATGGATCTCAGTAAAATCGTAAGTGCTGAAGAATTGTTTTGTTTTGTTTTCTTAAAGTAAAGGACAACAGCCACACGTATAACCGAGGCTTGGCACGTTTTGTTTTTTTTTGGAGGTGGAGGTCCGAGAAGTCCTGTTGCCTCACACATGGGCTGTTTGCGCGATTACGTGCAAGTTATGCTGTACGCAAGCCGGGGCTTGTTGTTGTTGTAGTAGTAGTTGTAGTGTGCCAGTTATTGCAGCTTAATGTGGTCGTGGGAAGTTTGGATGTTGTTGTGGGGAAGAAGGCATGACGGTCTGAGCAGCAATCTGGGAAACAGGCTCCTTGAAGGAGGTCCACAGGGTCCCAGCTAAATGGAAGAGCAGTTTAAACCCACTCACATTTTAAGGGGAAATAATCAGAAGACACTCAGATCACGTTTCTCTGTACTTGCACAAAGAGTGTTAAACAAGACTGATAAAAGAACCGATCCTGTCTTATGTTGTGGACAGGGGGCATTAATAACACACGAGCAGCTTTAACTGAGTCTATTTTAGGGTCCAAGATATGAAAATGTCTGAGATGTTGCTCCTCTGTTGCCCAGAGCGTTCCGCTTCTTCACACGGCTCAGTCTCCAGCTGCAGGTTAGTGGAGAAAAGAGCTCTGCAAAGCACAGCTTAAATGTGCCATGAATGTCAATTACGGGTTGTATTGATGTCTGTTGGAAACAAACCTTAAAGACAGAGTGTGTCTTTGTGTAACTATCGGCGCGTTATACACAAATCAAAGGGATAAGGTATGAATTCAAAGTCGAGCAAGATGTTGTGTTTATCGCTAACAGGACAGTAAAAACAATATTTAACGGTGTGTGTGTGAAAGCCAAACAAACTCAAATCGTGTGTGTATTTTTTTTGCTGTGAATGATGTGATGGAGGCTAACAGGCAGGCTAAAGTGTCCCGAGTGTACTGGAGCAGGTGCACATAAGCCCAAGCAACAAGACCGGCCTTTCACTGTCAACATGGATGGATGGGTGTACTTTTAGCCCTTGTAAAGTAGGTGTGGGGGAGGGTGGGCGATGAAAGCACACCCAGACTCCTCTTTCCAATGATCCTCAGCTAAGGGAGACTCTGAGGAGTTTGTATTGAAGGAAATGTGCTGAGAAACGATAAAAAACAAATGGTAAACATTCATAGTAGAACATGTCTGAAGAGCTACAGAATCCAGTGAGTTGCTTTTTGATAACTGGAACGGGAACAATCACTCTGATCATTGGAATGGATCCCAGCTGCCTACATGAAGTCAGCCGGGGCACACAGCGCAGACATGGCGTAGGTGTAGTGGTGGGAAATCTCTTCCTCTGGATCTCCATTCAGCTTCACTTTACAGGTTATTTGAGACAAAACCTCTTGATGTTATTGGGAAACTGTTCAGTATCACGCGGGAACTCCTCAGGGCTGTTCTGCTTGGTTGCTGCTGTCATGTTTTTGGGCCGTAGTGAGACACGGTGGTATGAAAACAAAATGTCCAGATAGATGCAAGACTAGTCAGCCAGCAGACTCTACATTCCCACACCTCGTATACGTTGGTGATGCACATGTGAGCCAAATGCTTGCTGGGTTGGAGAGTTTTGAGGAACTTGATTGCATGAAACGTTTTTTTTGTTGAGATGTTGAAATTTCTAAAGAATGTTCAGTGTCATAGCAGTAACTGCTGATGCTTCAAATTGTATCTAATGGGGCCCACTGGAGGTATACGTCTAAAAAAAATAACGCGTCTGATTTCTTAGTGTCATCATCTCTGAAACATCAGAAAAGAGAGAAGCAACAAAAGTCCCCCGCCAATATTGAACAAGGGACGATGTGATTGGGCTACAGGTTCTGCACCCTTTAATGCTTTTTTTATAAATATCAAATGGCAAATCTGTCAATCAACAGAAGACTTTTAAAAGCATGCAGAAAATTAAATATGAGCTTAAGTCATTAATAATTGGTTCATAAATAGAGCTGAAATGATCAGTCAAGTGACAGAAAATGAATTAGCGATACTTTTGATGGTTGATTGATCATTATAATTATGATTAAGCAAAAATCAAATGTGAATGACATTTTATTGACCATTTATCAATCAAGAACATAATAGATGTATCCACTGACACCTCAAATAGCTGTAAGTTGCAGCTCAACATGCAACAAGTGAACAGAACATTCTGATTAAGGCTACAATAAAGAAAAACACACCGATTCCTTTGTAATGAACAAACGTATGATCCGCTGTATCAGACGTCATTGTGATTATTTTGATACTGATCAATTTTGCCTTAACTGCAACTGTTTGCGTACCTATTTTAGCCTCACACATAACTTCAGTAAAGTCTCTTTACGACGCACATCAAAAGGTTTCTTGAACAAATGTAACAAATTGAGCTGGCACTTGCCAGCCGAACACACTGCGGTGCTTAAAAACAGCCTGCTGCAGGAGTGTTACTGCTGAGGGACGGTTTAATTGGTGGCAGATCACAACACAAGCCGTCATCATCGAGTCCTAACCCCCACGTGTATACGGACAAACTCTGATGTTCACGCGTGTTCGGTGTAACGAGCAAGTGGGCTGAGGAGCCTTGCCGAGCTGCACAGATGTTCCCTTTATAACGTGTCGTCATGACATCACCGGTCCTGCAGGAAGTTGAGCTTTAGGGCTAAAGGCTCCTTCACACGAGGCCGCAGAAAGCCATCCTGTTAGGGGACGGTCATAAACCTGCCATGGGGGTGTTGGCCTGCGAGTTTAATTATGCTGGAGCCCGGCCTTCAGCGTGTGTGTGTGTGTCTGTGTCTTTAACCAGCTGCTGCCCTCCACCTCTGCCCTCGGTAACAGAAGCCCGGTGCTCTGAGGTCACACATTGCAAATATCCTGAAGCTCTATGTTTTCATGCTTTTTAATGGGCTCTTTAGAGACGCCGTCATCCCACCGGGCTTATCTGCATCACCAAACGCCCTGTTATTAATGGCATGGAAGATGCTCTGTGGAAAACAAACTCTTAAGAGTCATTCCATGATTGTGATAAGAACGATAGATGCTGTGGCAACAAAGATGAGCAGAATTATGAATTACAATGCAGATCCGTTCACTGGCTGGTACAGCGTGACCTCTGCGAGTTGGTAATTTTCCCTCCTCACAGCTGGGTCTTTCCCTGCGTGCATTCATGTACACGGGGAAAAATAGCCGTTCCAAAACAGACCAGCTTTTCCACTTTCCTCAGTGCCAGCCAGGCTCCTTTTCAAGAGGTGTGGAGTGACTGTTGTATGAGAGCGGATGTTCTTGTCAGATGCAACACGTAAAATGGTTCTTAAACAAGCAACACAGAAGGCTCTGTTCAGAGGAGTGACCTTTGGAATCGGGTGGAGTTACTTTTGGAAAAATGTTTGGGCCCAAAACTCTTTTTCTTTCATGTACTATCTGATTATTATTTTTAAGCGTTTGTCTGAAGTGCCCTTTCATGGTGTGGGAGGATGTGTGTTTGTGTGAAACACACTGTGGTGAGGCTAGCTTTCTGTTCCAAGCGCTTATTGTTGGTCGTGCATGTTGAACGGTGAGGAGAGTTGTGTTATGAAATGGGCACTGATTCTTTTTTGTTGGTCGAACCTTCCTTCAGCCCGATACCATCCGAGCACACAAGAAACACCGACATTAAAGGCCAAATTGGTCATTTGTGAACATGTAAATTGCAGGTATGTTCACACACAGGAGTTTGTGGTGTAAACAAACCATGTACTGAATCACGAAACATGTGTTTTCATATTAACAATTGGATATGATTAATATGTGTGTGTGAGAGGAGTCGCTCTTATGATGAACCCACAGTGCATTATCACCCGACTCTGCAGCCCTCTATCAAGCATTTTAGCATCTTTCAGCTTGTTGTTTTGGTTTTCTGGTTTCACTCTCACCAGTGTTTGGAGCAGCCGTTGTCATTAAAATAGCTCTGATAAACCCAGATTACACTCTGCGTGTTCAGCACCAAACCATAGATATACACAGTTAGAAACTAGCTGGTGAACATAGTGGAGCATTTAGCAGCTGAAGAGACAGATATTTCCTTCAGGAGATGGTGGGTTAAAAGGAAAGTTAATATGCGACTTGCATTCGTCAAGTGACTAGAACCGTGACTCCAAATGAATGCTTATGTTGCTCCATATCTGCTGCATATGTAAATATCCAACTGTATGGATGTTATGAGTTGTTGAGTCTATAAATTAGGGAGTGATAAGTGGCCCAAATTCTGCGTTTTGCTTTTATTGTTTCGATAACCCTTTGGTTTACGTTTGCGTTGGAGCATGTACTTTTTAATATGCACAGCTTCAATGTAAAGACGCACACAAGAGTGACGTAAAGAGCCTATTCAGCACAGCTTGAATAGAAAAGCCACAGTTTGTAACAACTAACAACAAGAAACACCAACAGTCACATTTATAGACAGTTTGTGACCGAGCCAAAAGGTTAGTCGAGGAGATCTGACTGCTCATGTTTGTTGCCCCCCTGTTTCAGTGATGTCTCCTCGTTCGCCCAGATCTCAGCAATTAACTTTGGCAAGTACTATTTTATTCATGACTGGTAGCCACAGCTCCAAATATAAAGTTGACCTAAGTTGCTATGAGCCGGTGGTTTTCCTTGAAAGACACCTGGTAGTCTGGCAGGAAACGTGAGAGGGTAGAAGGAATGAAGTGTTCGGCCTGACAGGCGCTGTCTGGGTTGACTGAGCAAGGTTTCTAGCTTCTAGCTGAAGGTGGGCGGAGCTGGGCATTTTTCAGCAGGCAGGAAATGGGCAGTGCAGGGTGTGCCAAGACAGGAAGCCTGACTGAGCGCCTGTACCCCTCCACCACCCCCACCACTACCTCCACCCCCAGTGCCTCAGCCGCAATGACCGGGCCTCCACCGCCGTACCTCAGCCTTACAGTGCTGCTGGGTTCACAGACAGCCGTGCATGTTTTCCTCTTTTCATTCCTCCGTCCATCCCCTCCCTATATACCCGTCCCCCTGTACAGTACAGTCGCCGGACAAGTCTCAGCAGCCGCAGTGTTCCCACCTGCCGCCATGATGTGGCGTCTAAATTTACACTAAAAGCACAAGAAAAACAGTGTGGAAAGCTCCCTGCTGCATGGAAAATCTGGAATTGGAATTATTTATTAACAGATGGAGACAGAAAGTCAGTTACCACTGTGAAGAACACTTATGAGTAATTGCACATCCTTGTCCCCGGTTGGTTTTTGGAGAGTTTTGGAGAGAATAAGTCATTTTGATAAGGAAGCAAAATATTGAGGCTGGAAGACTGAACACTTCCGTCCAATCTAAGTATTTACTTTTAAATTGCAGTCTCTAGGTCTTCATTAGGGCAAGTGCTGGACAAAAGAGAATGTCGGGGCTTGTAAGAGCAGTAAATAAACTTCCTGCAGGTTTTAATTTAGAGGAAGGTAGGTTTACTGATTTGTTTTTAGGGTTGTAGGAACTGCACTTTATGTCCCTTTATCCTCCATGTTTGGGAAATTTCGGTGCTTTTTCTCTTGCAAGCACACTTGGGAAATACAGCTCACATGTCTAGTTCCCAAGGTCTAAATAAAGGCTGCAACTAACTAACTTTGTTCTGTTTTCTCTTTTTGGGCAGGGTGGGTGAAAAGATAAGATAGAATTGGCAAAAACAAAATGTCCGTCCCTATTTTTCAGTGCCCAAGGTGCCCAACTTGTTTATTTCAAACATATTGAATTTAAAATTCTTTTAATAAAAGCAAAGCAGCAAATCCTCACATTGGAGATGCTGGAACCAGTGAACATTTTGGATTTTTGCTTGAAAAATGACTGAAATGATTAAACCATTATTATTAAAGTTGGCCTTTAAATCTTTTGTCACTGGTTTAATCGTTTAATGGACAAATCATTTCAGCTCTAGTTCAAATACATTTGAAGCCCCACAGATACAGAAAATTACAAAAACTGAACGTGGATAAAAGCAAGGAAACGTTGCAGAAACATGAATGTAGAAGGTCCCGTACCTAACCCGTGACTTTATGAATAAATGCTTGCATTGGACCTCAGCGTGCAAAAACTTCCTTTCTCTATAAGAAGATAGAAGCAAAAGGCAATCAGAAAAGATGATCTGATGAATATGTGAAGCTGAAAACACAGCACAGTATCATGTGTGTTCCTCCCTCTACACCCAAAGGAGTGGGGTCATATAATCACAGTACTGTCAGTCAGATTAATCACTCCACTCTCACACTAAATCATCCGGGTCACACAAGGACACCACAAGCATCCCCTCGACCATGAGAATTTATATCCACCAACAACAAGTGTTTCCGAATTTACTCTGCCCCCTTTCATTTGGCCCCGGTGAGGTTTTTTTTTCCGGGCGTTTTTTTCTCATGATGGAACGCTACTCGCTGCGGGTTCGTCTCATCGATAACGCTGACATGAAATGTGCCACAAAACGGGGACGAAAATAACCAAGAACGCTGTCGTTTTCCCAGCCACCACCGCGGGGGGGACCACGACGCGATGACATATCTCCGGGACTAACGTGGGAAATTGAAAATTGCCACGGCGTGCATCAATCGCGCGCTCTCGCGAATCGGTCGGAGGAGTCGGCTCGGGGAATTGAGTCGATGAGCTGAGGGCAGTTTCATTTAGCAGGCAGAAGATGCTTCCTCCCTCCGGGCTCTGTGCACTGACCATGCAGTGGACACAGCCAGGCGACGATCAGCATATCAATGCCCTGCTTTCTACACAAGGGCCGATTGGGGCTTGCCAGGCTTTTAAATTGACATGCTTTTCAACATCAATAACACTTTGTTCAAAGAGGAAAGCTGTGGAGAGAAAAAAGATGTTTCTGTAGATGCAAAAAGGAGTTACTTTAGTTTGGCTGGTGAGTAATTGATTTAATCTTTGTTATAACTGGTGGATGTAGTGTTGAAAATAAGGGAAGGATGAAAGGAGGGCCCGAGCATGAAAGATCAGGAGGAAAAAAAGTTGAGGTTTCTGACCACATTAACCAATTTAAGATGGCCTCCCCCGGGGCTGATCTTTGCTCCTCGTCCTCGTAATCACCTGCTTCTCACCTCTGATTTAGTTTCTCATCGTTTCGCTCTGTCAGCTGGTCAGCGTGGCCGCTCAACGAGGAGCTAATAGGTCATTGATGCGTCGATGCCAGCAGCCAATGCCAGGAGTCCAAGGCAGCTGGCTCTCTCATTCAACCCAAACACAAAGTACAAAGTCTCACTGTGGGCTAATTGGGTCATCCTCATGTGGGAACCAGTTGCGCCGCGAGTTTCTCCATCATCCCTTGAGTATTTGGGTGAAAGTGAGAGAAAAGACAAAATTTACGTTAAACCAACAGCTGATATCAAACATGAAATGTTTTCCGTTAAAGCCTGGTGTTGTTTTTAATGCGTGACCGTTGTACTGACAACAGTGACAGGAAATGACACAAAAGTCCCTCTATGGTAATGCTAAGCAGATGTGGTCAGAGTGTAAGCAAAACGTTTAGGCTGCGCTATACACTGGATTGGATGGAAACGGAGCTAGTATGTCACAATACTTGCACCACCACTATCTCCATGTTTTATTAAAAGTGAGAATGAAACTTGACAATAACAGGAACCAGTGTTTTATGCTTAGTAAGGTCAGCATAACCAAATGAGCCAACAGAGTGCTAAATGTTGTGATTGTGATAGTTCATTCTTGACCTCGAACATACTAGTATCACTTCACTCGCTGGCCACCGTACTAGTATTTTCTGTAGCTTTCAACCACATCTTATGGTCCAAGTTCCATACTTAGGTCCCATAATTGGGTTGAAAGCTCCAGAGAAAATCTGTGGATTTTATCAAAGTTAAATCTTTAATTCAGTTCAAATTGAATTCAATGAATAAATACTTCATGTTTGAGGCATTTTTGAGGTTTGCAAACACAAAACTAATCCATTCACACTGAGAAATATGATAGTAAACAATGTCCATCACCACAAAGACGCATTATATCAAAAACTGCAAAGTGCATTTATCGATCTATACATAAAGGAAGCAGACTCAGAGTCTCTTACGACTATTCGCAAGTCCAAAGGCTCCTGTACTGTTACACACAGGCAACCTGAAATGCAGCTCCAACAGCATGAATTTAAAGTGGTCATAAAGGACACGTGTGGTGTGATTGATAATGTTATATGCCTTTTTATGTTCAGAAGTAAGCTGTGCAAGAGATCTGTGTTTTGCCAATAATTTCAGAACCGCAATTAACATCCTCTCGTAATTGCTTCTTGTCTGCGTAAATAATGCTCAAAGTGCAACACTGTTGTTTCATGTTACCAGCTATGAAGATGAGATAAGAAATAAGTGTGAGTTTGCAATTTCGGTTGGCAAACTCTAGTTTGTTTATTCGGAAACGGGAAGTGTAACGTCTCACACAAGCAGATGCTCAAATTTAACTCTGTGACCTTTCGCCTGTGGTCTCGATCAGAGGAAACAGACCGCACTCTTATTTCTGCTCTAGTATGCACAGCCTGGACAGGATGGTGTAAGCCCTGCTGTGTTTGAACTTTACGGTGCCCACACACACTTAGCTCAGGTTATGTGCTGATGCAATAAGACAGGTGTTGCACTTGTAGCTCCGGTGCTCACGTTTAATCAACATTGTGCATGTTTAATGATGGGAGTGGAAGCGTGGTCAGTTGTCGTGTTTACGACACACACACTCCTCGTCATCGGCAGGATTACGAGCCGAGCGCAGACGGGTGGATGATGTTGAAACAAGCAGCCGGCAGCTCCACATTCCTCCTCCTGACCTCACTTTGCTTTAGTGAACCACTCCTGTGACTTGATAGTAAATTAGATTTCTGGGGACACAAGACTCGTGTTTGTCGACTTGCTGGCGATAAGTCATTCAGATGTGCTGTGTGGAGGAGGAGAGTATAGTCTATTGTCTACTGTTGTTCAGGCAAGACAGGAGCTGAATTTTGTACCAGCTTGTTTTCCTCTAATCCCAGTTTAGTTTTTCGAGTATTGTGTTCATAAATAAGAAGTTTAGCTTATTTAAGGATACAGAAAGATGCAGATGTTCTGGTTCAGAGATTGAACTAATGATTTTTGCAGAGTGTGTTGGGTTTGTCTCTGCCTGGGGACAATTACCAATGCTCCAAAGTTCTTCCTCCTCTTCTCTTCTTCGTTCCTGAATCCTTCGTTCCTGCATCCTTCGTTCCTGCCTCCTTCCCTCCCCACCCCTCCTTGGGGCTCCTCCTCCTCCAGTGATTCATCCCGGTGGACTTCCAGTCTTGATAGCTCACATACTGGAAAAGGAGGAGCAGATTCAGGGCATCTGTGGGAAGTGAGATTATGAAACAGGCCTCCCCGTCCTCCGCTGACCCCCAGACACCACACTCACAGTTCATGATTACCAAGCAAACCATAGTGACATGTTGGGCTTTGTCTTTTTTCAGCATTTTGAGTTGAGATGTATGGTTTCCTTGGTTTGATTTTCCTCTCATGTGCAACATGATATGTCAGCCAGATGTCGCTCCAGAACACCTTGTTTTGAAAAGCATCTGAAGAGACTTAAACTCTCAAACAATGTGGGCCTGGAATTCATGGCAAGAACATTTTCCATATTTATTTCATCATACAGCTTTCCTGTTTGGCTGCCTAACATAACCACGATGGGACGTAAAGACAAAAGATGTCTGTCAGTCGACCTGCTCTCCACTTTGATCCGGACTGAAATGTCTCAACAAGCTATGGATCGATGGCCATGAAATGTTGTACAAACGTTCACGTTCCCCAGAGAATGAATCCTACTGACCTCAGTGAGCCCCTGACTTTTACTCAATTACCTACGTGAGGTTGACAGTTGTGGTTTTTAGTGAAACGTCTGAACAACTATTGGATGGATTGTTATTAAATGTGTAGAATCCTCTTGGGGGAGCGCTACTGCATATTTGGGAAAAAAAGTTTTATGAAGCCTTTTAAGGCTTCAGAGGGAGCTGTGCAAAATCTGATGAATTGCCTCAAGTGATGACACTTGAGTCAGCGTCGGTTGGGGCTGACGACTACAAGTTTGAAAATTAAAGAATGTGGAGCTGTGGAGTTAGAAAGAAGTGAACTTACCTCTGTAGGCCGCTCCTCATCACTATTTGAGGGTAACCACATCGGCTTAACGTCAGCATGTTAGCACAGAGCTGCTAGCATAGCATTGTAAGTCTTGTTTAATGATAAACCAGACCGTTTCTCTTGTTTCCTATCAAATGAATAAACTTCCGCAATAAATGAAAAGACTATCACTGGTGGGAGACTCACTGTCAACACTACCATCGAAACTACTGTGCATGTGAATCCTTAACTGTGTCGGCCTGCAAGATGCACGACGTATAACTCCGGTGTTTCTGTAAAGCGAGTTAGATGATACTTTAATGTGAGCTGAAGTAAGTTGGAGGGGGGTTCATTTTTAGCCTGGCCATCATTCCTCAGTCGATGTCACAGCACAGACAGATACTCCACTGATCATCTACTCGTCAGTAACTGTTGGTGTTATCTCATTTCGTCTTACAGAAACTTGTTCCTCAGAAATGTGAATGCAGGCTCAAGTCTGTTTGTTTCAGTGCTTGCTTTCTGTCCACACTCTCTAGATAACATACACGATTGTTTGTATTCTTTTCTTTTTTATGAAGTGTTCGAGAGATATTAAGAAGATGAATCTAAATAACCACCTGCCCTCTTACATACACTTAACATGCACTGTCGCGTCTCTCTAATTTAAGGAAGTGACTGTGTTTTTGCAGGTGGGTAAAGAGAGATGTGAGGACACATGTGTCGCTTGATGAGACAGATGTTTGCCTCCGTAGAGTTCCCTCAAAAGCAGAGAGAGAGGAGCTCGGGCGTCTCAGCTGCTGCCTTGAATACTAACTCTGCAGAAAATAGGTCAATCAAGTTCTACTAAAAAAAAACTTTGCCGCTTTTAGTTCCCTATGTGAAGACAGCTTTGATAAAGGTGGAAGGGTGTCAACTTTTAAAATGAAACACTTTTTGAATATTTCTTTTTGTGTAAACTTTGTGGGGAAAAGCTGTGCGCTGATTTGTGTTTTCCATTTCTCTCCTCTGTTCACCTCTGCCCTCCCTCTCCTCTTCTCAGGCTGTCAGCATCAATAAGGCCATCAACACACAGGAGGTCGCTGTCAAAGAGAAGCATGCCAGGAATATCCTTATTGTGTGTGTGTGTGTGTGTGTGTGTGTGTGTGTGTGTGTG
>NW_022280054.1:5771805-5778103 GCF_004355925.1 Anarrhichthys ocellatus | reverse complement strand
GTGTGTGTGTGTGTGTGTGTGTGTGTGTGTGCGTGTGTGTGTGAGGAGAAGAAGAAGAAGTGTGTTTGTCCTGTTCCTCCGAGGCTGCAGGGTTACGTTAGTGCAAGATCAAAACAACAAACTTAGTGTCACCCCATCGTGCCATTGTCTCTGCCGCAGAGCTACTTTAGTCATGTGTGAAACAAAATGCAAAGCGGCAGAGTCCCAGGAAGAGGAAGAGGAAGAACGAAATTAAAAATATCGAGGGCTCATTATTTTTGGTTTTCAACTTTTCCAAAAGAAGATTGGAGAAATGATTTGTGTTTGTTTTGAATATTAGATAAACATGCAATTTGGCTTTTCAAAATACCATCTGCAGTGCAAACTATTTTTACTTAGGAGTACAGACTATTACACATCAGCAGTAGCTTGTTTGTGTTTTTTATCTTTTATCTTCAATTACCCAAAACATTGTCTGATCTGTCTACATTGTAAAACAGACTTAGTGATAGTCAGTGTCTTCTTGCATCAAAAGAAACATCTACTTTTGTCCATAAAAGTCCAATAAAAATCAGTTTCATCTGATCGTTAAAACATGGGTTTTCACAAGATGCTCTAATGCAGCATTGGTCCGGAGACCAGACTAATGCCACACAGAAAATGTCATTGCACTATAACAGCCCAGTGATCCTTGACCGGCCCCCGTCACCCTGCATCTTGGGGACCCATCATGAGAAAGGCGCCCACACTTTCTGGGCGGCGGTCAACCGGCTTCCTCTCTCCAGCAACGCGGTGCTCTGCTGGAAGTTCTGCCACGTCTTCCACAAGCTGCTGCGAGACGGCCATCCAAACGTACGTAAAGAGGACAACACCGTCAACATTTCTCACATATTCTAAAACGGATCTCTTCTCTGTGTCTTGTGTTCTGTGACAGTTGACTGATGATTCATTCTTCTGTTTTTTTGTCACACGCCTCCTTCATTTTGTTAATTATACCCGGTGAGTCCTGTTTTATTAACTCTGTTCCCCCTCCTCTCTCTCGCTGTCTCCGCCGCTGTCCCCCCAGGTGATAAAGGACTCCATGAGGAACAAGGCTGACTTAACTGATATGAGCAGGATGTGGGTAAGGAAGGACACAGAGATTATTGTATTACTGCGGTCACATCACAGCATGCAGTCACAAGGAGAAGGACCGTGTGCCAAAGTGGATCTTCTCTACCAGTGACTCTGTATTGAGACTGAGTTGGTGTTTTCAAAGGATGTCGAAGCATAAAAAAGATTTTCGCTCCACATTAATAGTAATAATAAGATCACATGGTTTTCCTGAAGCACATCATTGTGTATTACTGAACCAGCTCCTGTAGTTTGGCGACGGCTAAAACAACAACTTGCCTGTCCTGGAAAAATCCTTTTCTGAAAGCATGATAGGAGTGTGGCCATAAGTGCAACATGCAGCAGCCGTTTGTGTTTATTTACCCTTATGAATGAGGAGAATTCTAATAACAGAAGCTTGTATTTTGTTTATTAGCATCATTAGAGTACAGCCAACAACTCTCCTTCTTACATCATCGGGTCATCAGATTACACGGTTTGTTACTAGTCCGCCTGCTGCTGTCGGAGTGACACACATTGTGGCATGTGACGGACAAAGTCATGTAAAAACATGCCAAGTGTGACTGTCGGTGCTCACAACAAAGTGCCTTCCAGCTCCATG
Organism: Anarrhichthys ocellatus; assembly: GCF_004355925.1. Taxonomy (NCBI): domain Eukaryota; kingdom Metazoa; phylum Chordata; class Actinopteri; order Perciformes; family Anarhichadidae; genus Anarrhichthys; species Anarrhichthys ocellatus. Next base: position 5,776,410 of record NW_022280054.1, on the reverse strand, counting down.
TTGTGACTAACCGTCACTACCGGCTTCTCTGTGGGGGAAGCCCTGCTCTCCGCTGCCAGAGCTAGAAACTCAACGCGGTTTCTGTGTAGATTAAAAGTGTCAGTGGCGATAACGTTTGCATTGATCTTACTGAGCACACGTTTCTAGTGACGCAGACAACCTCTGATGAGGTTTATTGTGCAATCCTGCACAGACTGCACTCCATAAAGCCGCTAAGTCCGACCAGTCTTGCGGTCTGCAGGTCGTCTCTGTATTCCTGGATGGTTTTTTTTAACGGCTCAGTTTTCGCTGAAATCACTGTGCAGGAGGATACAGGACGTTTGGTCCCTGTGACCGGGGGTTGTGACCTCTCTTTCCTGTTGTGTCATCACCACCCGTACTCCCAGGCTCAAGGGAAAAAGGAAGCGAGAAGCAATTGGCCACAAAACTACTCTTATTCAACTTTGTCCACACTTTGAGGTCCGGGGACATTTTTCACACAGAGTGAACGTAAAGATTCTGGATCTGTGCAGCGGGAGGAGAGAATATTTAGGCTGCTGTGAGGTGATTCAGCCCTGCAGCTCGAAAATGAAATGGTTCTTTCATGTTTATTGTATGCTGCCTTCAGCCAAAGTGCCGCTACGAATTTCCTCAAAACACCAAATGATTTGCTTCTTTCTTTAACCAAGTCCTCCAGGAGGAGAAAATAATATTTTCCACTTTCTCCTAATGTCCCTCTTCCTCCCCCACTCTCTCTCTCTCTCTCTCTCTCCCCCCAGGGTCACCTGAGTGAAGGCTATGGGAAGCTGTGCAGCATCTACCTCAAACTGCTCATCACCAAAATGGAGTTCCACATCAAAGTGAGTTGGCCTGGCCTATAAAAATCCAGCTCCGGTCTCCCTCGTCACTCATTATCTTTGTCTCAGACTCTGTTTTTAGTGCCAGCGCGTCTCTGCAGGAGGCCGGCTTCACAGAAAATTCTGGCTTTCACACTAATGGCCTCTCAGGGATCTGTAATGTCGCCTTTTTATGAGACAGCAGAGCGGTACAGGGACCGAGGGGTAGTGTTGATGCTATCGCAGGAAGATGAAATTCTTACACAAAGAAAGTGGTTTTAGAGGGCAGTCTGCCAAATCTTAACATCAGAATCAAAGGAGTAACGTGACACGTTGGCAGATAAAACCTTTGATTTGCTTTAATGTAAACTCTCTATACCCTGTTTTTGCTAAATTAGTTGCTTGTACATCAGCAGGCAGGTTGATATATATGCTTGCATGCAACGTCTAGAATCGCCGCTGAGCTCCCAGAGAAGGAAATGCAAATTGTCATCTCACACTCTAGATAAAGGTCAATTAATCAACAATCAGCTCCCGTAAACACAGTCTCATATAAACCTTATCAAAGCAAGGGGCTGGTGAACTAACAAGAATAGCTTTTTTTACTCATTTTTACTTGCTCGACTATCACTATCGTACGTGCGTATTTCTAAAGAAATATTGTGACCTAACTTATTTGAGCATTGATTTCTGATTAATTGCATAATTAACAGAATGAGGTGATATGCAAAGCGTAGCTGTAACCTGACAACAGTGGATCTTTTTTTTGTCTTCGTTTCATCTCTTGGGAGTCCGCACACCTGTCCACCTTTATGCTTCATATCATTTCGGCAGCAGAGAAACGAGAACAGTTCAGTGCTGCAGTTTTTACGTAAATCCAGCGTTACGGTATGTTCGATTCAGAGCGAGGGTTTTGTTTTGATTGGCTTCCGACTACTGAGACAGAATCAAAGAAAGCACGGGAGCAGTTCAAAGTACAAACAATACATTAACCTGAGGGATTCAAAAGCTTGGCAAGCGGCAGTGCTGAAGGAAGTATTCAGATCCTTTACTTAACCGGTAACTTCACCTTGTTTTTCAAGTGACTCATTTTTTAAATTGGTCCAGTATTGAAGGTGAACGCTGCAGCCACCAAACACGCTGTAATGTAGCCGCTCTGGGCGACTGCTCACCATCATCGTACTGCCATTAAAAGTCCTTGTTTTTGCTTTCAGATTATTATGACTGTCTGACAGCATTATGGAAACAGAGAAATAAAACGCTTTTCTTTACCTTTCGCTTGATCCCGTCTGTCTGACGGAAGTCTCCTTCTGAAGTCTCGCACATTGTCGAAATCAGCTAAATATTCAGCCGTGACTTTGGAAAATCTTTTAGAAAACACCCAGCTAAGCTTTCTGTCCTCCAACCGACTCAAACTGTCGACAGCACCGGTGTCCCGTGGCACTCGTCTCTTCAAATCTCACATTTCCACCGTTGTCTTCAGGCAAACAGGAGGTAAAGGAAAACCGTTTAATATCTCTGTTTCCATAATGTTGTCAGACACTTAAAATAGCAATCTGAACCTCTCAGTGGCAAAAACAAGCATTAGTCAGTCCGACACAAAAACATGGAAGAAAAAAGGGTCCAGGTTGAAAAATACCAAAGTTACCCTTTAATGCTGCTCTAATCAATATTTCACAATAATAATAATGGATCATGTGATTATATCTGTGGGTCGCTCATAGTGACGAATGAACAGAGAATTTTCAGCTTTTTTCAGCTCATTGTTTTGTTTTTCTGGCCCACAAATTTAATGTTTCGTTTCATTCTTGCCAATCTCATCTCATCTTAGAAACCCACTTTACTCTACCTGCACACTAACTGATGAACATAGTGGAACATTTAGCGGCTGAAGTGACAGGCTTGTTTCTAAGGAGTCGGCTGAACCTCCGACTGTTGACCTCTCTTTCAGAACCCTCGGTTCCCTGGAAACCTGCAGATGTCAAACCGACAGCTGGACGAGGCGGGAGAGAACGACGTGAACAACTTGTGAGTGTGTCGCTGCTGCAGCTTCGCGTGTTCTTATTATATATATATATATGTATATATATATATATTATATTATTCTTATGTTGATGTGCTTCTTGCCGGCCAGGCCCCAGGATCCAGATATTAACGAGCTTCAGTGTTACGTCTCAAACTGTGTTGAACAAAGTGTGAAATTAAATTAAAACGGATGAATTCATTAATCACAATGCACCAGAGCCACAAGAACTTACTCACGGGGATCATTTTAGAGGTGTTGTTTAGCACAAGTCGGTAGAAAAAGCTGTTTAGAGATTCAAATGGCGAACAAAGTTTTGAATTTTAATTCATTTGAGAGTCATAATTTCATTTCATTCTTTCATCAACGCTTATTCTTCACACTGTCGTGAAATCACGAGGCCTAGAAGAAGGAGATGGAGTAAGAAGTGGAGAGGAAAGATTTCATTCAATTGTTTTCATTCGTGGCATTTTATTTTGTCTCCCTCCAAGCAGTTTAGCTCTCGGGCCGCTACAATTATCTGCTGACTACCGTGACCCGCTTTAATATGAGATAATGTCCACCAGAAACTGCTCATCAGAGGTTACGGCTGTAATGAGATGTGAGCGGTTCAACCAAGAGTTTGAGGCCTTAAGAGGTAAAAGTTTTGTGTAGATTTATTCCCAGGTCGGGTATTTTACCCCAGCTTTGACCGTGACTCAGACTCTCAGAATGCAGGAAGGAAATTATTTCCGGCCCGATGCTGGGACACGCATGGAAGTGAATATATAATGAATAAAATCAAATTGGGCAGTTATTATTATTTAATAATGTACGAATATGATATGAGGCCCGAGCCATATCATTTTACTTTTGTCCTGTCTCTTTTTTGTTTGCATCTCTTCCTATTGGTCTAATCCAAAGATCTTCGTGCACTGATGATAGGAGTCTATTGCATGATTTTAGCAGGTTTTTCTGCATATACGAACAGATTTCTGGTTGCAAACAGGAATATGAAACGTGTGTGTTTGCAGAAATCATGTAAAAGTGTTCGTCCCTCTTTCTGTGTCTCCCCTCCTTTAGCTTCCAGCTGACAGTGGAGATGTTTGACTACCTGGAGTGTGAGCTCAACCTCTTCCTGGGCGGTAAGCTATTCTGGTCCGACTGTGCTGCCCTGTGCTACCAGCTGTGCTTATCTGAGCCAGATTATGATGTGGAACGCACAGGTTGATGATACACTGACAGACAGGAAGACGCAGTCTGACCGATAGGTGTACTGTACGTAATGGTGCACAGGAATAGACGCTCTGACGGCTGTTAGTGGTTAGATACCGGATGGTGGCCGTGCTGTTGTCTGGGTGAGTCATCCTGGGTTAAAGTCTCCTAAAGTATGGACGGGACTCAAAATAGACGGGATGGGATGTGACCAAGAGGAAATGCTAGGAAAGCTGTTTTCTGCCATTCATAGATGAACAGAAAGAAATTAAATTATTGTTTCTTTGTCTGATAGAGAAACCAAATCTCTATTCATATTCAGGACAAACTTTTTAACTTATGACTTATATATTCTACGTGTTTGCTGTGATCTGATATTCTACTAGATATACACAAAAACACATGAGTGTCACCTCACACCCGGATCTCAAAGCCCTCGTCAGATTCCTCTTTCGGTCTGGTATATTTTAAAGGCCTCACGTCATCCAGGGGTTAAGAGGCCAGGCCTGGTGTGTGTGTGTGTGTGTGTGTGTGTGTGTGTGTGTGTGTGTGTGTGTGAGAGTGTGTGTATGT
>NW_022280054.1:5771347-5771705 GCF_004355925.1 Anarrhichthys ocellatus | reverse complement strand
GTGTGTGTGTGTGTGTGTGTGTGTGTGTGTGTGTGTGTGTGTGTTCTAGCTGTGCAGGAAACCACACCTCTGCAGTGAACACAGAGGCTCTCCAGGCTTTGGGGGTTGTTGTGAGCAGGGAAATGAAAGAGGGGCGTAATGATGGAGGCAGAGAGGTGGTCAGACAATCCTGTTAGTGTTCAGGTTGCTGCTCCACTTTAACCTTGAGCACAGCAGAACAACTTGATTGGTTCATGATGATGTATCAGCCCTGTGCACGAGTGTCTCACTGATATGTGTGATGATAACTGACGAGTTTGCGCGACTGTGTCTGTGTGTGTGTGTGTGTGTGTGTGTGTGTGTGTGTGTGTGTGTGTGT
>NW_022280054.1:5761728-5771337 GCF_004355925.1 Anarrhichthys ocellatus | reverse complement strand
TGTGTGTGTGTGTGTGTGTGTGTGTGTGTGTGTGTGTGTGTGTGTGTGTGTGTGTGTGTGTGTGTGTGTGTGTGTGTGTGTGTATTGATCCTGTGGATACATCTATTGATCGTGTGTGTTTTTCTCTCTCTCTCCCCTCCCCAGTTTTCAGCTCACTGGACATGTCTCGGTCGGTGTCGGTGACGGCGGCGGGCCAGTGTCGCCTGGCCCCCCTCATCCAAGTCATCCTGGACAGCAGCCACCTGTACGACTACACCGTCAAGCTGCTGTTCAAGCTGCACTCCTGTGAGTGACGAACACCCCTGTTGGTCAAACTGCACACCGACAGGCTAATAGCACACTGTACAGGTTGTTCAGTTCTGGTCAAGTTACAAATATTGTGCAGTTAAAGGGAAACACATGGCAGTGAGTCGTTGTTTATGAACTTCATTTCAAAGCTAGTGGTCATCAGTTGGGTTGCCATGCAGAAATTAACTTGTTACGGTGCAAATTAGAGTTCAGACCTTATTAAAAATGTGTTATTGTAATGTCAATTGAATCATTTAGTCAGTATTTTCTTACCAACTCTCTCTTTACTTGACGTAAATCGCTCGTTTCAACCTGATGAATGCCACCTATTCATGAGGGCGGTGCACGTTGATAGGATTTAATCATTAGCATAATCAATTCTCGTAAACGGATAAGCAAGATTCATTCAGAAAAATGTCTGTAAAAAGCTGAATGTCACACCGCAGAGCTTCAAGTCCTGCTGTTAGAAGTCAGCAGACGAAGAGAAAACAAGTTTCGCAGTGTCTGTAGTGGGTTAATAATTAATTTCCTTATGAGTTAATCTGACAATTATTTTCATGATTCATCATTTACTCTACGAGAAAAGGTCAAATAGAAGTGAAAAACAGCCGTTACAACTTTCCAGAGCCCATAGTGATAAATTGTTTTATCTGACCAACAGTCCAGAATTAAACAATATTTCGTCTTCTATCAAACGTTATAAAAACAAGATGCAAATCCTCATATTTGAGAAGCTGGAACCAGCAAAGATTTGAAATTAAGATACCTGCCGGCTGATGTTTTTCGATCTTTGCTGCTCCAGTCAGGAGTTGTATTATGTGACCTGGAACAAAAACTGTAAGAATATTAAAACAGTAAAATATTAATGATGTGTCAGAAATAAAGACAGAATGAAGGTTAGATCTGCAAATAAAATCATAAAAAATAGCTACGATGATGATAATATGATGAAGAGAATATTAAATTAGCATTAGCCTAAGTTTGTTTAAGTTATATTTCATTTGAATTGATTTGAGCTGATAAAGACAGGTCTATGTTTTAACACAATATAATTGGTAAAAGCCACAACACATCTGTTCGTATGAGTGGTTCTTTCATTGCCTCCTGAGCAGCAGCTTTACCTTTAGCTCTGTATAATGTGAGTTAATACTTAAAATGCGTGACATGTTTCTTCAAAGGTTCAAAGAGAACATGCTCTGCTCGGGAGTTTTCAGACCTTTTGGCTCCTGAAACTCTCCAAAGCTCCGCTGGATAAACTAAAAAAATGTGTGCAATTCAGTTCCAACAAGCCTTTTCTCAGTGTCTGAAAAGACGATGTTTGGGAGGTTTGAAGGCTTTCACCTCCCAGCTTTAATACTTTCATGCTCAAAATCCCATCAACCACGTGTGCACTCAAACTTTACGTACAAACACAGAATACCTGAACAGTGTTTGTGTCCCAGCGCTGACGTGTTTGTGTTTTGTGTGTGCTTGCAGGCCTTCCAGCAGACACTCTGCAGGGCCACAGAGATCGCTTCCAGGAACAGTTTAAGAAGTATGAAGTTCACTTGCAGTCGCTGGAACACAGCCGGTCACGGTTTCGAGTGTGACCTTGAGGGCTGAGCTCTTAGCACCGTGTTGAATTAATTTTCTTTGTCAAACTCTTCTCGCCTCGTCTGTCCTGATCTCTCCGTCTCTGTGTTTCAGGTTAAAGGGTCTGTTCTATCGCTCCAGTAACTTGCAGTATTTCAAGAGGCTGATTCAGATCCCACAGTTGCCTGAGGTGAGACCACGCCCTCAATAAGTCCACATTTTAACCACATTTAAGCCTAAAGTGGACCCACTACGGTTGTTTCAGGTTTCTGTTCCCCGATGGATTCATTCATTTCCCATCAGAAAGTTCTGCCTTTTGATAGTTTATCTTTATATACCAGTTGTTTCAAACTCTAAAACAATTCTTGATTATATCTTGTTTGGGGCATGTCTGTTAAAGCCTGTTATAAGCCCACGAATAACAATATGGTGATTATAATTGTGCGGTGTGTTTTTTGGCAGAACCCGCCTAACTTCCTGCGTGCATCGGCTCTGTCGGAGCACATCAGCCCCGTGGTCGTGATCCCCGCAGAGTCGTCGTCCCCCGAGTCGGAGCACGTGGTGGAGACGGACGACCTGGTGGACACGGACGTCCCCGCGCTGCCGGTAACTAAACAAGAGAAGTTTCCCTGAGTGGTTCCTTCTTAAAATGCACTTCATCTGTTCTGTGTATGGTTTGAAGAAGGATGTTGTGTTTGTGGAAGTAGTCGTAAGGCAACAGGTGCAATGTGCTAAACTGAGGGACATAAAGCAGGAAATTACCTGAGGAGACTCTCCTGTGATATTTTTCAGATTCTTGGTGAGATTACGCTCAACATCTGGTTTATATTTATGTCACGGTGTTAATTATATTGACTTTCACATAGATGGCTGTTGGGGAAAAAAACACATGTCTTCTATGAAACATGATAAATAAAGTGGTAATTAATGGCAGTTTGGACCCACAATCCAGCTGCAAAACACCTGGATTATTATTAGTAAATGAGCAGATTGATGGAGGCTCCTAATAAATCTATTAGATGACATGAAATTGTACGAACAAACTCTAAATAGGTAATGACTGTGTTTCATAATAGCTGTGACTATGCGGTTAGAAAAAAAAAGGAAACTTAAAATAATTACTTGGTTTAGTCAATGACAACAATAAAATGGTACCAATGTAAGTTTTAATCATCATGATATATTTCTTTTAAACCTGCTCGTTTTAAACACACAGCCTGCTTTGGAGACCAAGTTTGACGACCTGTTTGGCACCTCGGCTGCCATTGACCCGTTCAACTTCAACAGTCAGAACGGTTTACGGAAGGACGACAAGTAAGGCCAGAAAATGTTCGATTTGCATGATTATAGTTGTGACTCTACAGATATGGATCTTTGGTTTGATTGTATAAAATAAGACGTTCGATTGGATGTATACAAACATTTCAGACAAAAATCAAGCCAAATTTAATTTGTATCTGTTACAAGTCACCCATGAGCCCTGATTTTACTTTTGATTGATGTTTTGTCTTCATCCATCAGAGACCGTCTGATTGAGCAGCTGACCAGGGAGATCCAGGCCCTCAAAGACGAGCTGGAGTCTTTCAGACTGGAGGTAAATATGTTCTTTATCACTCTTAACAGCTTACAGAAGTCATGTCTCGCACTCAAAGAAAGCCATCTACATTCTTTTCATCCTGCTCTCTCCCTCTGCTCCTCATCAGAGTGGTCGCTTGTGTCAGGCTCTGAGGGGGCGTGTCAATGAGCTGGAGGCGGAGCTTGCAGAGCAGAGCCACCTGAGGCTGCAGGCTGCAGGAGAGAGCGAGTTCCTGAAGGCGGAGCTGGACGACCTGCGGAGGGTCCGAGAGGACTCGGAGAAGGAGCAGCGGAGCCTGACGGAGATAGAGAGTAAGACTAGATTTGTAACTTTGGCGGGAAGCTTCTTGGCCACATTATTGTATGATTCAGAAAGATATTTATTACATCAAAATAGTTTGGAATCAAGCTTTCTTGCCAACTTAGAAGTGTTAACTGCTGAAATATAAAAGTTGGGGCAAACAAGGCAAACAAAATAAGAAAAATAACACCAGAAAAAAATAAAAGAACTCTTTGTCCATTAATTTCTCAAACAGTGAGTCAAAGCGAAAGGAAGGAGAAAAGTAGAGGTTGTAACATGAAAAATGAAAAAGGTTTAATTAAACTAGGCCTTCGTTGTAGCGATGACTTACCCACAGTTTTTGTCAATGGTTGTGTCTGCTAGTAACCGTGTGTGTCTGTCTCTCTCTATGTTGTGTGTGTCTAACCAGAAAAAGCTCAAGCCAATGAGCAGCGCTACACCAAACTGAAGGAGAAGTACTCGGAGCTGGTTCAGAGTCATGCCGACCTGCTGAGGAAGGTGAGGAAGACGAGTCTGACTTAGTCAAGTTCAATCAAATCCTTCTCTGTGTCCTTGTCCCCTCCTAAGAAAAACATCCAAGTTTAATTAAGATCTGTCCTCCAGCTGTCCTTTTTGTAATTCCCCCAAGCTGAAGATCCAGCCTCGGTCCTGATTATTTTGGTGTGTTTCTCTGCGTGTCTGCATCTGTGTCCCGTGTGTGGTGTGTGTGCGTGTGTGTGTGTGTGTGTGTGCGTGTGTGTGTGTGTGTGTGTGTGTGTGTGTGTGTGTGTGCAGAACGCAGAGGTCACGCGGCAGATGACGGTGGCTCGGGCAGCACAGGACGAAGTGGATGTAGTGAGGAGAGAGATGCAAGAGAAGGTGAAGGCCGCTCAGGAGGTTGCAGACAGACAGGTGAGTACGACATAAAGGTTGTTATCGCTGCAAAACACGCACAGCGGTTCAGGCCCCGTGCTTTTGACTCCGTGTTTTGCATTCGAATGATTGGCTGTTCAGTCCAACAATGCTGAACCGCATTACTGTAGGATGCATGATTAAAATAATGAGGTAAAGATTGGATTTTGGGGGATCCTCAGTGCAAATCATTTGGCTACAAAATGACCCAAACAGAAGAAACCTTCGATTAAAGTTTTTCTGTTTAAGGTGTTTAAACTGAGATGTTGTGAGGTGTCTAAAGAGAGATTTTTATTTCTTTTTTTACCCAGGAGCGGGACCAGCTGGAGCAGCTTCAGGAGCTGCAGAGAGAGCTGGTGTCCAGCAGGACCGAGCTGGACTCCCTGAAGACCACCATGGCCTCGTCACAACAGGTCACTCTCCTCTCACAACATGAGGCTTGAATCTGCTAAACTGGATCTACGAAGTTGCTGTGAAAAGTTACTGAACTAATTTATCACGGTCCCAATTAAAATAGATAGATAGATGGCTGCCGCAGGAAAGGGTGAAAAGATTAATGATGTGGAATCTTTCACTTACAAATCTGGGTGATCCTAATGGAGCACAGTCTGGATAAAATCTAAAAATGGGCTGCTGGCATCGTGCCATCTTACTCTCGCCATCAATTATTGGATGATCTCACTTACACCCCGCTTTTGTGGTATTAGTTACATCTTTGGTGCACAGACCTGTGTTTGTGAGAGAGTTCGACAGTATGGATCAGCTGTTCACAGGACCCGTTTTCTGAAACCTGAACCCAGAACAGTTAAGCACAGACTATAATATATACCAGTCTGTAACCTGTATCAGGCTGTTCACATTGTGAAAACTAAATCACTAAATCCTCCTGACTGCAACTGGGGAGAACAGATCCTGCTCCAAAGTGAAATGCTCCACGATCACCGCACGATTTGTAACGGGCGACGGAAAGGCATTTCTTTAAAAAGAAGAGACCAGAATGAAAACGCACAAGCCGTAAAATCTTGTCCAAACGACTGCTTGTGCTTGGTTTCCTTGCTTCAGTATACTCCCGCCGGCAAAAATTGATCTGTAGGAATATTTTGAATGGGATAATAAGGGGAGTGACAGCTCAGTAAGCCATGAATTCATGCTTTTAACTCTCACAACTCCACTGATTGCTCTTGACTCCCTTTGCCTTACCATTTCTGATGTTTTTCTGCACATGCAGCGCACCTCTTATCCGTCTCTGCCTCCCACTCCTGACGTCCCACTCTTGTTGCCACTTCTTATCAACTCTGTCACTCTTTCTGTCCTCCTCCATCATCGCTCTAATCTCCGTAGTCCTTTTCACACACAGCCCACGTTTTATCGCTCCTGTCACATGCCTTCAGCTTTCGCTAGCTCCTGCGTCCGTATTCTTAATGTTGTTTCTTCTTCATCTCTCTACATTTCTCGCTTTCTGTCGGACCTGCTGGGACTCAGGCTGTAAGTCTCACACTTGTTTTTCTTACTATGCACTCGCCACTGTGTATTTAACTAGTTAATAGTGCAAAAATGTAATTTCACAAACTTCCAGTACACAGGATCTGTTGTAACTCTTCACTCTGTTGCCACAGTTCATGTTTGTTGCATTGCAGCCAAGTTGCACAACCGCAGCTTGCCAGTGTTCTTTTGATTGTAAACTTAACCTCAACCTCTCTGGAGACAGTACGCCTCTCTGCAAACTTAAATGGAGGCAATATTGTTATAATCAGTGGCCGAAGATCAAGTGGTTTTTTTTTTCTTCAAACCACATCCTGAAATGTCATGTCGGCTACGTATTATCCTAACCATGTCTTCCTGTGGATTCATTGTTCCTCGTAATCATCTTCTTTTTTGTATCCCTCCATCTTTTTTCCGTCCTCGTAGTCGAGTGAGGTGCTCAGCACCCAGCTGGTCGCCCTGGAGTCTGAGAAGGCGGAGCTGGTGCAGTCCTTGTCGAAGGTGGAGGCGGAGTTGGTGGTCCACGGGGAGGAGCTAGAGCGAGTCCAGAGCTCGTTGGCGACTGAGAGGGAGAGCGGGGTGAAGACAGCCGAAGCCCTGCAGAACCAGCTCAATGAGAAGGTGAAGAATTGTCTTTCTTTAATCAATTACTTAATTCACTTTCTTAATTAGCTGTAATAAATCAAGCAGATGTTTCGGTTGCAAGTGAAGGACCCAGCACGTCAATGAATGTCTTATTAATTTTCACATTTTGACCCTTTGATATTTCTAATAAAGGCTTGTGTGATAAGTTCAACCGTGTGAGTCTTGTGTGTATTTGCGCCCACAGGAGAGCAGGGAGCAGGCGTTAGAGAGCCAGCTGGTTGCAGCTCGCTGGTCCAGCCTGCAGGGAGCTGTGGAGGAGGCAGAGAAGATCATCCAGGATTCGCTGGCTCAGATAGACGACCCGGCGCACATCAGCTGCACCAGCTCCGCAGGTCAGAGCAGCTGTGAGGGGATGCTAATTAGCACTGTGTGTGTTGATGTTTGTGTGCACGCTCACATGTTGTTGTTTTTTATCTCTGCAGACTACCTAGCATCCAGATGTCAGGCCTCTTTGGACTGTATGGACCGACTCCATTCTGCCAGAGAGGCCTTCCTGGCTGACAACACAGGTGAGAGTTTAGCTTTGTAAAGGTGAGCATTAGAGGTAAAGATATGTAATAAGCTAGTACATGCCCATACATTCTTTCGCTACTCAACATTGTCATGAAGACCGTCGTTATCAAACACACACCCTAAAATCATCATCATTAACGGCCCTGCGCACACACGCGGGTGTTCTCCGTTGTTTTGGCTGATGAGCTTTGCAGGGAACTTTGTGATATCGCCACTTTCTGAACCAATATATAAATGACAATGATGTAGGTGCAACATAATTAAGAAGTGAGGGTAAGTGTCAATCAGTACAGAGAGTCTGTACATTAGTGGAAACACTGGTGAGGATGTACAACAGGTGTGTGTGGGCTTTAAAACATGAATCATTAAAACAGAGCGGGCTGCCAGGTAGAGCCAAAGCCGACACAAGGTGATAACTGTACTAGTGTGTTATGATAAGAGGAAAAACTATTGTCATTTCCAAGCTAATTCCTTACTAGAAAACAAGTCTGACCACACGTATACGCTGTATTTTAAGGCGATGTACAGCAATAGCTGTTTGCTAGCTACTAGCTTATATGCTATTAGCTTGCTAATGTCCCTCCTAAATGCTCAGTTGTGATAAACAATGTTAATTTCTTTGTTCAAGTTTTTAGGAAATCCTTCCAACCATAATTATGTATAAATACTAGTAAAAACCTGAGTGTATTAAAAGTAAAAACATCAAACAAGATAAAATAGTGATGTAAAGTTATGTTAACTGAGGCAGGTGTGATTTCAAATCATTTGTTCGTCCAGGTGTGTCTGAGCTGGTACGAGTGGTGACCCAGTGTGGCCACCTGGTGGGCGACACCATCGTTCAGGGTAGTGCCACCTCCCACATGGTGCCCGCGGGGCAAGCTGATGGTAAGTGTGTGTGTGTGTGTGTGTGTGTGTGTGTGTGACAGAGACAGAGATTGTACTCTCCACTTCACTCCTGATATTATCTGTGGGCCCAGACATGTACACGTTCTGACATGTCTGTAAGTAGTTCATACCTCCTCATGTGTTACGTATATAAAGTAAGGTTGGGCCATTTGAGTTATGACTGTTGTCTCTGTAATTAGCCTGGATAAACATTGATGTCAGTGTGTAATCTTCTGGTTATGCCTTGTATCAGTCTATATCCGAACAGCCAAATTCTGCATGGACGAAAAACAAAGTTGCTGGCTTCATTCAGGAGTAATGTCTGCGGGATTTAGCTCTCTTTGTAGATAGTTAGCAGCCTAGACAAGTCTAAACATGCCTAAATATAATTGGCCAGCAGTCTTATTATTGCAACAAAAAAACAACAACATGGAATTAAAACTGGGTCAAACTGAAGTGGCGTCTGTAGCTGTGGCTCTGACAACCCTGTCTGTCCAGACTGTACCGAAACATTTGAATGAAGCATAAGAAAGTACAGTTTGATGCAAATCAGCTGGCTGTCCTGCATCTTGCAGCAGGCCGACGGCTGCCGTAGAGGTAGTTTTGGTTTCTCCTTGTCTTCTCATCCGAGTGGCTGTTTCAGCTGTTAGTTGACACTTTGCCTGAAGGGATGTCAGAATAATTAACACTGTAGCTGCAGCCACTAGTGGCATCGTTACACATCACAGTTTACAGAAGACACAACATGGTATTTTAATAGACAATGCCATTGTGGCATGCAAACCTACAATTAGTTTTCTTCAGTGTGTATTCTGTAGGTGTAATACTGGTAATGTCACTTCTTTTTCACTGGAGCAGCTCCACAAATAGTTCTTTTTATTTTAATGACGTGCGTCCTACCTCTCTCTGTCCCCGTCAGCCCTGTCAGAGAGCGTGAAGGCGTGCGGGGCTGAAGCTCTGGCTCTGCTGGGTCAGATGAAGCAGCAGAGCAGCCTGTCTGCAGCTGACAACGGCAAGCTGAGGGCGGCTCTGGAGGCCATCCTGGCCACTGCAGAGGTCCATACTTCATACATACATACTAATGTTTGCACTCTTGTCAAAATAAAACGGGACAAAGTGTCCCTAGAGTTTCTGTATGATGAGACCAGGAATCAGTTTGATTGAATCTAGACCGTGATGAAAGGGTTACTTTTGTTTGCTTTAATCCTGACTTCAGTCTCTCTTGTTCTCTTTCGGTCAGGAACTGCGTCCTCGGGGTTTGGAGCTACAGCAGGGGGAGCTGGGAGATCTAGTGGAGCAGGAAATGGCTGCCACTTCCGCTGCTGTGGAGTCGGCGGCTGCCAGAATAGAGGTTTGTGTGTTTAGCTGTGGTCATCTGGTTTCAGATGTTTTGTATTTAAATGCACTTGCTGTGTGTGTGTGTGTGTGTGTGTGTGTGTGTGTGTGTGTGTGTGTGT
>NW_022280054.1:5746185-5761718 GCF_004355925.1 Anarrhichthys ocellatus | reverse complement strand
GTGTGTGTGTGTGTGTGTGTGTGTGTGTGTGTGTGTGTGTGTGTGTGAGAGAGTGGGCGGCTCTTTGTAAGCTGTGTGAAAACATTGTCCCTTGTTTCACTTTCCAGCAGAATTAACTTCAAAGTGTCTTTTTTTTGTTGTGTCCCTTGTGCCTCTGTAAATACCAACAGGAAATGCTCAACAATTCTCGAGCGGTCGATACAGGAATCAAGATGGAAGTCAATGAGAGGTAATGCACCGCTTCAGACTTGGAATCACTTTCTACTGTCACCTCAAATTAACGGAATACTTGAAGAATATTGCATCTGAATGAGATTCAGGAGAGTGCAAGACATTTTACAAAAATTAACCATAACTTAACCATAAACTTGAACTATCATTAGCCAGAACAACACCAACCTCTTGGGTTAAAGACAAATTAATTAGCCTGAAAAACATATGAAGATTGAGTAACCGATGTTATAGATGGATACAGTAAGCCCAGCCTCCTGTTATGTTTGTAAAAGAGCTGACCACATGATGTAATGGTTTGGATGGCAATGAACTGGAAAAGGAAATAGACATGCTTCTAGAGAAAGACAGCACAACAGTTACACAACGTTTCAGTGAAGTTGCAGATGGCCACACATTCAGGGCTGACGTGCGAAGAATTTGATCAGTTCTGCCACAAAGCCGACGCAAACTGTGAAGTCTGAAGCCGGTGTGGCACGTAATGTTTGTCTGCGGTTTTTCATCCATGCAAACCTATAATTACTCTTCTTCAGTGTGTATTCTGTCGGTTTAGTAATGTCACTCCTTTGTCACTGGAGCAGCTCCACAAATTGTTATATCACAGATGTCTTACACCTCATTGGTTTATTTATACGGTGCAACTAACGGCTCCAGGAAGTGCAGAAACCTCTTGATTACATTATTGTGCAAAAGCTTGAAGCTCCAAGCTTTAGTGATTTTGTTTCTTGCACATAAATCTTCACTAAACCACCCAATGTTACGTTCCGTTGTAAGTTTCAGATTTTGCTGCTTTTGTCTCGTACGTAAGTGTGCATGTCATCAAGTAGTTTTCATCTTTATTTATCCAGTCTGTGTAATTATTCTCTTTGTGTGCAAATGAAGTCAATTAAACTTTAGTTTTCTGCGCGCTTTATTTCTCTGACTTAATTATTAATGTAAAAAAAACCAGTTGTTTTCTCAGTAACTCCTGCACCAGTGCTGCTGTGAGAGATAATTATGAAAAGAGACAAACAACTACCGCAGCTTCAAATGATACGTTGAGAATTTAGGTCAGTGGTGCATTGATCATGCAATAATTAGACGGTGGGGAAACTAACTGGTATTTCCAAATAGTGAGGAAGCTGGTGTCTTTGTGTAGTGAGCACCGTCTTTCTTGATGTGTCAGTGAGTCAGTGTTTGTTTCTTCTGCTCTGTCGCCTCCTGCAGGATTTTGGCCTCCTGCACAGAGCTGATGCAGGCGATCAAGGAGCTTATTTTGTCTTCCAAAAATCTGCAAAAGGACATCGTGGAGAGTGGCAGGGTGAGTTTCTTCTTCTGTGTTTCAACAGTGACAATGAGATGTTTGTCATATTGTTAACAGATTTCACACGATCAGATATTCAGCATCATTTCTCTAATAACATCAAACCGACCGATTTAGAATATTCAGCTTTATAGTCTTATATACTGCATAGATACATTTCATATTCACAAATGTTTATGATTCAACAAACAATATTTTACTTAATTACAAATAAATAGAGTAATTAATAAAAAATAAGACTACATCAAATAAGAGGAATATACAAGTAGTATATAAGTAGGAACTATACAAAACTATACAAGAATATAGCATATGATATTGACATAATATAGTGTGATATAGTGCAGTGTAGTATGAGCTTTAAGATACAGTTTAAAGGTGTAATGTAATTCTATCAATACTAATAAATATAATATTTACGTTATTATACAAACATAATAGTGCAGCAGTAGAGCAGAATGTAAAATCTAATATGGTATGGTACAGTATTGTATATTTTATTTATTTATATATATATATATATATATATATATATATATATATATATGTCTAAATGTGTTTACTTCTTTCTAATTAAATAAAACAGAATTTATAACCATGAACAAATAGCTTGATACCTCCTTACAGTCCCTGACACACACTCAACAAAAGCTGGCTGCATATATTGCAGCGTTTACTATTTGATTGCACTAATTCTATATTTTTATTTTGTAATGTTGATTAGAGAATTTGAATATGTCGCCTTTGACTGAGGAATTGTGAACGGCTTTTGTCACTACGTTGTAGAAAAATGAATGATTGCTCAATCAATAAATTACCTGCTAGATTAATGGATCATTAAAAACAGTCTTAAGTTGCAGCCCCTGCGTTCATACCTGAGAGTTTCAAATGTGTCTGATGAAACATATTTTATTATTCCCTCTTTTGTCCACCAGGGGGCAGCCTCCATGAAGGAATTTTATGCCAAGAACTCCCGCTGGACTGAGGGCCTGATCTCTGCCTCCAAAGCAGTGGGATGGGGCGCCACGGTCATGGTGTAAGTATCAGTCCTCCCTCCTGAGCGTCTCCTTCTTACCGCGGAGTATAAAAGTGTTGTGAGTCTTAACAGTGCTGAAGAATGAAAGAGGTGACCTTTACGAGGAAATAACTAAAGAACAAACAAGACAGTAAATCATGTCTCAAGCCTGGAAGGACATTCATAAATCAGGTGGTTCCTACTGTGCTGTGAACAAAGTGGTGTTAACCTCCTAACGCTGTCGTTCCAGGGATGCTGCTGATCTGGTGGTGCAGGGCAAAGGGAAGTTTGAGGAGTTGATGGTGTGTTCACATGAAATAGCTGCCAGCACAGCACAGCTAGTGGCTGCCTCTAAGGTGAGCAAAGAATGCACATTGTTTCACTCTGCCGGTGTCTGAATGGTAGCTAACAGAGGAATACAGCTATGAGCAGAGGTCCCATGTTGTAGATCTCGTGTCTCTTGAATGGCTGCCTGTTCTCCCCTCTCCAGGTGAAAGCAGACAAGGACAGCGGCAACCTGCACCGCCTGCAGAAGGCATCCCGGGGCGTCACACAGGCCACCGCGGCGGTCGTGGCCTCCACCAAGTCTGGGAAGTCCCAGATTGAAGAGAAAGGTGAGAAAGTTAGGCTTTATTTGATCATAATACAAAATGTCCAATTGTTTTTTCGGGAGTTCAAAGCTACAAGTTGTAAGAAAAACTCTGTTTGAACATAATTTGTTCTTTGTGTGCAGATACAATGGACTTCTCCAGCATGACTCTCACCCAGATCAAACGACAAGAGATGGACGCACAAGTAAGCGGCAGAACACAGCAAATATATCGACCTGAATGAGCCACAAAGCTGAGTTGAGAGTCATACAAATATGCTTTAAATTATGTAGAGAAGCAAAAGTAACTTCACTCCAGGAAGCTGCTCTGCATTTCAATGGAAACGAGGAACATTCTCTCTCCCATTTAGCCCACAGCATGAGGAAATCTTATTTTAGGAATTAAATATTTAGTAATCTATCAGGACGGATGATATGTGAGTTTATGTCTGAAGTTTCCACATCAGACTAAAAGGTGTATTGTTCTCCGTCCATTGAGAGAGAGCGCCCATATGAACACTTCACTCTGTGTTGTGGCTCCTACAACATTCCCCCGACATTTGTGTATAATAATTGTATATAAAAATCAAATCATAGGGAAAAGGTAAAATAATGAGGAGTAAGTTCATCAAGTGTCTTGCATGAGACCCAAGAAAAATAATATTTGTTCCCTCCTATTCTGTCTCCATGCAACTATTTTCTGTGTGTGACTCATAAAAACAAGGAGGTATTTCGTGGCTTGCAGGGAAATGACGGGTGTGTGTTTGTCGTCTGCTCGTGTCTGTGTTTCCTCAGGTCCTGGTTCTGGAGCTGGAGACTCGTCTGCAGAGGGAGCGCGAGCGTCTCGGCGAGCTGAGGAAGAAACATTACGAGCTGGCCGGAGTAGCGGAAGGCTGGGGCGAGCAAGAAGAGGGTAAGGCAGAGGACGACCACTATAGTTTAAATACACCCCCAAACAATTAACATTAATCCGTCTCTTTCTCAATCGGCACAGGTTGAGACCTGCCAGCGCTGTCGTCCCCCTCCTACGCCACAAGACCGGCTTCTGCCTGCCTCTTTCTATTTATACACTTTTCACCCTCTTTCTTCCTTGTGTTCTTCTCTCTCTCTCTTTTCTTTGTTTGTCATCGAAGCCAAATTAAAAGGTGCTTCTTTTTCTAAACCTGCTTCTCCACCCATGTCCAAGGGTTCAGCGACGGGGGGGGAGGAACCAATAGATGTGAGGAGTGGGAGGTTTGCCATGCCTCTCCTCCAGGACTGTGTTGGATGAAACGCTGTCAAAGTGAAGTGGATCTGTTCTACGGAGTATTTATTATCTTTTTCTTGCCCGTTTTTTTTAATAACGGCACTCCGTCGAGGAGTCACAATGGAGACGCAAAGAGCACAAGTTCAACTCAAGACATCCCAGGATGCACTGCACTAGGGCCAAACTCTCAGCAGTAATAAGAAGGACTGTTCTTGCCCCTCCCCATTCCCCAAATCATGTCTCTGTGTAACATAGATGGCCTGCTCTCCTCCTAAAACAAGTGTTGTGAGCTTGAAAGGCCGTCTATCTGTCTTAATCTTCCTCCCCAGTTTCTTCCTATTCTTTCCTCACTGTGAGTTATCACCTGATCAAGTCCACACCGCTTCACTGCCTGGTTCACTGGACCTTCTGCCTTTCACCTCTCTACCATTAACGACCGTGACTGTTTACTCGAGCCGACCCTATTTTTTTTTTTTTTTTTTTCTTCGCTTGCATGGAAACTCTTAAATGTGCTCCAAAATCAGGAGTACTTTCAGAAAAAGAAAAGGAAAGTTTTTTTTTCTCTCAACAGTCGTCTCCCTGTGAGCTTTGAGACTGCCGACTCCCTCGTGCTACATCGTCGGCGGTAGCGGTGCATCGTGGGAAGGACTGATGAGAGAGAAAGTCGTTGCTCAAACTCTAAAGACGTGGGGTCGTTTTTCTCATTTCCCCTTTTTTATATTGGTTAAAGGAGGTAGAGGGAGGCAAACTTCCTTTTTATATACAAGAAAAAAGCAACAGCAGTTAAAGCAACAGTTGTTAAAGAAAGTTGAAGACCCTTATTGGTGCATACAGACATCGGTCACCTCAACAGATCTGTCACAGAAGCAGCAGCTGTGCAGGTGCAGCCGGGCTCCTGTAACATAATGGACTGTTAACCGCGTCGTCTTCTGGTAGACGGCCATCCAAGTCGTTCGCTCGATTACTTCCTGGAGGACTTCTGCTGAGGGTTTTTCAGAAGAAAGGACTGCCCCCTCTCGGACAGAGAAAAATCTGCAGTAGCAACAAAAGGAAATCCTAAAAAAGTTTGAAATTCTGACTCGGACGTCGGGACACTTACACAATTATTCATGAAATGTTGTATCTGGTTTATCAACATGATCCTGCCTCTTCACATACCCTGCAGGACTGCAGTTTTAAACATCCTTCATGAACTTAACAGTCTGCCTGGACCACAATGGACTCTGAAGTGTTTTCAATAGCTTCCTAAAGACCAAGTAGCTGTGTATATAAACTACAAGCCTTCTTTTGTTGGAAATAATCTTTTGCTTTCGTTTAATCTAAAAAGCATTCAATAGCATTATTACTATTTTTTTTTTGCATCTCTCCAAGTAAGGATTCAGTTTAATTGAATTAGGAATGGTGCACTCGCTAGCCACAGGAGAGAGATGTTGTTATTTAACAGAAGTTCCTACTGAGACTGATGGACTGACTTTGAACTTGTTGCCAGTGGACTCTGTGAGCAGACTGATCATGCCTTTGTGCAAACCATGAGAGGAGTAGGCATCCGTTTGATTTCTTCTTCCTGTTTGATGGCGACCATGATGATTCCCTTTGTCTCTCTCTCTCTGTGTCTTAACATACTTTGTTTTGACGCTCTGCTCCAGCTGTGTATCTAAAAAAAACAAAAAAAGAGGTTGTGACACTGGTTTATTTAACAGACGCTGGTCAAATGGTATTTGCCAATAATTCTTAAAAACTAGTTTTAAACCACTTGCAGAAGCAGATGGGTGCTTTAAAAGAGAGAACAGTGTTTTATTAGTCAGACTTTGAAATCATTTTCGCACCCATCTGCTGCCCCAAGAAGGTTAAACAAACGGCAATTATTAATTGCATTACTGTTGGGTCCGGGTGTCTCTGTACTTAATCATGATTTTAGATGTGTTCTGTCACTTCTTCCACACCTGGGTAGCTGTTTTCATTAGAAATTGGAATGTAAAACATAAAAGACACATTTCATACGGTATTTCAAGTGTCTAGAAAGATGATTTGAATGCACCTTGAGGGTTGTTTGGTTGTATTTTTGCCCAAATATTCTTAATTAATCTCTCTCTCTCTCTCTCTCTCTCTCTCTCTCTCTCTCTCTCTCTCTCGCCAGCCTTTCAAACTGCCTCACACTGTAGTCAAAGAGAAACAAACACTCACATAGCAACATTGAAATATGTCTTTGTATGATATACTAAAACTATGTTGGTGGGTTTGTTTTTATTTTTTCAGTTTTTAATTAAAATAAATATTTCAACTCAATAATACAGACCCAGATACGACTGTGGTTCTTATGGTGTCGGACGAGTCGGCTACAGTCTGCTATCATGAAATGTAATTAGTGAAGAGGAAACGAGTTACGTCAGCTAGTTGAGGGCACCGTTGTGTCTCTGCCCGTTCACCTGATGTGTTCTGTTTTTCCTCTACACGGTGTTATTCTTGGAAAAGCTGGATGTTACATAATCGCTGATTACTGTTTTTTAATTAATAGACCTTGCATTTCAGCTTTTTTTCACAGGAGATAATATGTACGTTTATGTGATGAATGCAAATGTTTTTAGTGCAGATATAATAAGATGCTTGTTTGCGTGTGCCTGAGCAAGAGAAGTGGCTCGATAACTCTTTTAACCTTACATCAGAGCAGAGCTAAAATCCTAATGCACCTAATTGATTTTTTGGGCGGGTAAGATTCTTTTCCAGTAAAAGCATTGACTCATGCGGTTCAAAGTGCTCGCATTGTTGCCATTCAATTTCCAAAAAAGATATTGTCCAATTAGAGACGGGGAAAAATTTACTTTGCAGAAAGTCGTGCTTTAACTCCAACCTGCCTGCTCGTCCAGCAGTACATGTTTACGACAGAAAATATCCCCCAAAGCAGACATGTTGGAGGCAAGGAGCAAATAAATCAGCCTAATCTGAAACCACTGTGCTGAGATTACAGAAATCCCTAATCTGGGCTGCTCCAGGATCAACCACATCTTCTGATAAGAGTCTTATTCCCTCGTATCTGCAGTGCGAGACTGCAGTTTTTAACAGGAAACAGAAAACTCAAGAAGATATATTTAGAACATTGTTTTGTATTTTGGCACACTTTGATCCATCAATAACTTCAGACAAGTCCTGCAGGACTTCATGGCAGTTAACGAGCCACACCTGCTGTCAGGTACAGGCAGACCAGGTGTGCCTCGTTAACCCCTAGCGAGGGCCATAAACGTGCAAAACGGCAAAAATTTAGAAAGTCCAGTGAGGTAACAGCGTTTCAACAACAAGGCGGAACTGTTGCTGCAGAGATTCAGGTAGTTAATTACAGTGATGTGTGATTTTGGAGGATTAATGAAATGTTCCTTCCCTTATCTAGAGGCTCTCTGGCAGTTGGCAGGTGAGTGCAATTAACGTATATTAACTTCCTGGTTTGATAGAATGTAGAAGTAGGTTTGGTCTGTTTAGATAATGTCCAATTTCAACACAAAAGGCACACGGGTGTTTTCAATCGGTTTGTTCGACGTCATCAGTCGTTTGAGATTCGCTAGGATTTATTGAACTAATATAAATGATTAAAGGTTCTATGAATGATATTCGGAGCATTACTATAGTAGCAAACAAGTATTTGCTGTGTAAAGATATAATGTGGAGTAATGTCTATATACCTGACAGAATGAAGTTGCTTCATACAAATTAAAAATAAATATAAAACCTTTTCCTTTAGCCTTCAATTGGATTGTAAAAAAAAAAGAAGTACGTTACCAATGAGTTAATGAGATTGATAATTATTTAAAATGTATTACAACTTCGAATTTCACAAGCAATAATTTAATACTTTGTCATCCCTATTTCCCTAACCTATTCATGAGGAATTCTTTCTGAACTCAAAGCGACACTTGGCTGAGAAAATTGGGAAATGACGAGCGAAGCACAACAGACAAAATACAGTATACATGTGACTATTACTGTAGTTTAAAAAAAGCCTTTCACCTTCTCATTGTCTGCTTTACATCATTGTTCAAATTCATAAATTGAGCCAGCCAAATCTGAATGGCTTGAATCACATGTTGGCAGCAGAGCAACACACAAAAAACTGACCGGGTTGTTTCACAGTTTGTGGGTTGGCTTTGACTTCAGATACATTTCTGCACGAGCACTGAAAAATAACTTTTTTTTTATATATAATATGTCCCCTTTTTAAAGTTACAATCTTGAAGATCTCCGTTTTATTCCCTATGGCCATAAGCGGTGACTGCAGATGTGTTCTTCGGTCTCACTTCCCAGAGAGTGCTGATCGTGATTTAATTTTCTGGGAATGTCTCCAAAATGTGTAATACTGCAAATGCAGGAGTTTAGTGGGCCATAGGCTCAATCACCTTTTTGTGGTCCCTCATCTGTTGATGGATAGTGGTTTACCACACATGTAAATTAAAATCTGTGAGATTATTACTTTAAAACTAGTGAACGTTGTTTTTTTCAGTACAAATATTGGTCTAATTCTCCCGCCTGAAGGATTTGCCCTAATCTTCAGTTTCTCTATCACTTCATGTCCACAGTGAGCAGGCTGCCTCTGCTCTTCGTTGCATGTAGTACAGTATATGCAGTGGTGTTGTTTTGCTCTGTGCTGTTGTTTTGCCACATGGGTAATGTAGTGGGTGGTGCCTGTGAACGGCTGAGCTGAGCTATTTATAGTCTCTGCAGTCCTGAGCTCAGCAGCCTTACAGCAGGTCTCCTGGCAGCTGCAGCAGAATCTGCGTTCGTCTCCCCTCTGCTCTCCAACAGCAGCAGAGTCCAGCAGGGACCCACCAGCCTCACACACATCTGCAGGTTCACTGACAGGTGCGGGCTGGTTGTTCAGTCAGTCGTGTGGACAGATATAAACCTATAGTCCGGCTGCATACGAGGTTCATTTTGAACCTGTGTTAACTTTTTGTTCTTTGTGCTGAAACATCATATAGAAGGGCTGCGAAACATTGTGTGATCCAAAACATTTTAATTTGTTGTTGAATCAATATCTGACATATGACGATCTAAAATTAGGCTTACGGGAAACGACCTACAAAATGTTTCCCAAAATTAGTTTTTACTCTACTTCCTTATTTTCTCTTTGAAGGTTCATATTTGTTAATTTATTTCATTCATGAGTTTTGTTAATTCTTCATTTCAAGGCCATCATGTATCCCAGGTTTCATTTTATTGATCTCTGCAGACCAAAATATAATTAAAGGGCAAATAAATCTCCATCCTGTCAAGTCCTCTCTGTTCGAATCTCTGTAAAAATTATATTTCTGTCAGAAGTGAAAACTAATCTGTAATTGCATTCAGACAATTTCAATCTGTTTCCATTGAACATGTACTTGTTTTCCAAGACATTTCCAGGAATTAGTATCTGTATTTTGAATCAAGAAAAGAAAATGTTTTTTTTTCTGGAATCAAGAAAAATGAAACTTTACTTTACAAACTACTTTAAACAAGAAAATAAATGGATTTTTTTTAAAAACAGTCCACCAATTGTATTTTATTTAGTTTCCTTTATAGTCTTTAAAACATTATTTTCTACTTGATAGCAGCTGCACAATGTGGATGGATTACAGGCACAGAGATAAGATGTGATTGTGTTTCTGAGCAGGATTCAATCCCACATTGTTTCACTTGTGAACTCTAGTTTAATTCATCTTCTTTAGTTTTATTCACCTTCTTAGGCTTACTAACTGGAAATAAGTTGGACTTTCATCCCAATTAAAACAGCTTAACTACACACAAACATTTCACTAATGCAGAATTACTGCTGATTTAGACTGGATTGAGGTGGGGATGTTGTGATTAGAATGAATTACCTTTTCTTAAGCATCCCGAGAAACATGCGAGGATCTTGTCATGGAGACGAGGTACGTGTGCAGCCCATGAGACTCGGATGACTGATGTGTGTCTGAGACAAAAGCTAAACACTTCAATTGCCTCGCTCTCCATGGGGGGGTTAAGTTTAGAAGACAGTTTGCTGGGGTAATACCTTGATTCTTAGAAAAGGAGAGAAAAATCCCTTCTGCATCAATCACTTGTTCCCCACGTGTGCACACGCTTTCTTTTCTACAGACTAGCTTGAAATGCTCTTGGACACACAAAAACACTATGTCCTGCAGCTTCTGTCCTGAGTGACCTCCCATAAGTCACCTGGTGGATCCTGAGCATGTAATGAGCCAAGCTGCAGACGAATTCACCTGAAAGGAACACGCCTTGTGTTGTAAAAGTGTCGCTCTTCCTTTTTATGGGAGGGTTTATCTGAACAGCAAAGTGTAATCACACCGGGCCTTCTGAATGCATTGTTTTGTGCTGGCCTTGCACATTGCTCTCTAGGGAGGCTGTCCTCGGCCTGCTTTTTGAGTGCATGATATAGATATGAGGTCACAGGGTGAGGGGGGGGGGGGAAGCCTTCCCCTCTCTCCGCCGGGGCCTGTGGGTACTTCTACCCGAGTAAGCAAACAAACAGGGGGCACTTTGCTTCCCTCAGGGGCCAATGATTCCCCTCAAAAAGAAGAGGGAGCCACAAAGGCAGATTTTAAACGCTGGGGCAGAAGATCCCTCGGGGACGCTTCGTAATGATCATCGATATCTGGTGCCACTTAGGTGTAGCCAACAACACAAGCTTTTAGAAGTGAGATGGCACTTTTTTTCATTTAACGAAAATACACACACAAAAAAAGATATTCGGCGCTCTCGTGAAGCAGCGGGTTGTTGCTCTTTGTGCTACGAGTCAACAGACTTCAAGGAGAATGATCAAGTGTTTGTGTTGTCTCAGTGATGCAGCTGGAAAAGTAAATTAAAGCAATTAATCAGGGACAGCCCGCATCATTGCATGGCATGTGTCTGCCATTTGTATTGTTTTTCCCCTCAGCTGTGTGTGTGTGTGTGTGTGTGTGTGTGTGTGTGTGTGTGTGTGTGTGTGTGTGTCTGCAGGCCAGAGGTAGCATTGAAAGCACAAGAACCAATGCCATGTAAGGATTCAAGCGGGTCCTTATTTGCCCTCCTGTCTTTGTAAAGTGCAGCTGTGTGTTTGTGTGTGGCAGACTCTATCTACAGTGTTGCGTGTCTCTACATGCAGACTTGATGGTGTATTTTCATCAGCATGTCGGATCCTGGGATGATAAAAAAAACAAAAACCTTAACCTACAATTAGCAGCTATAAATGCCATGAATGTGAGCTTTAAGCCCAGCATGGCCCAGATGTGATCTTTCCCTGCCGTCGCAACATATGTGAACATCTGTAACAAATCTAGGTCGCATCGGGGGGACAAATCACGTTGGTTGTTGTGTGTCATGCTTTGCCCATTTTGTACATCCAATTTAATCATTACACATGTATAGTAATCCAGACAGTCAGCCCCTGCCCTACTTTAGCATCCGAGAGAGAGACACAGACGTAAACATAGACATCAACACCGAGAGGCGGTCGGGTCAATCAAAGAGACGGAGCAGGGGTGGGCATGGCAGACCCAGACAGTGCAGGACCCCCAACTCCTCCACCGCTCTGCTTTAAGAGAGAGAGAGAGGGAGAGAAAGTGACGGGTTGCTAGGAAACCTCACCCAATGCAAACACAGCACCATCTGCTGCAGTGAGATTTGGAGTGGGTTAGCCAAGTCGGACAGAGAGAGGGAAATCAGCCCAGGAGGATGGTTGGAAACAACACTACAGGGGGAGGACAGGGGGAGGAGGGGAGGGGCTAAATGATGATAATGGAAGATAAATGGAAAGCGAGATATGAGAGTGGAGTGGGAGTTAGGAGGAGGGAGGGAGGAAGGAGGAGGAGAGTAAGCATGACGAGATGCTTGATTAATGCAAGACTAAAAGGTGACTCTTGCACCCATAACCCTCCTCTGCACGCACATGAGCATCATCCTCACGGAGGCGAAACGAAGCGGTGCTGCTGATGTTGATTTTTCCCTATTCGTAACAGATGATGCACTTGTTACCATGGGGACAATGAAATGTCACCATCGGATATGGCGGTTCAGTCGCAGCGGGCTTTGTGCCCACACTATCTGGGGATGCCTGGTCAATTCACACAAACATCCACCTCGTAATGACTGCGAACAAACTCTTCCTCAGTTGAAAACCACGGGGCTTAGATGCTCCACCCCTACTTATGGTAGCTATTATTAGCTAACGAGACATTAGGGCCACGGTCCTACAAAGCCAAAACGCTGCAACTACAATGAGGTGGGGGACAGCGTGAAAAAAATCACATGAACTAGAAAATGGGTCAGCTAATTTATTTACGGTTTCCGAGAAAATCAATTTGTATGCTCCAACGTCTCTAAACAATTAAGTTTACAATGCCACCTAAAAATAACAGTGGCTTAATCTTAACTTCTGCACAGTTTGGCTCAGGGCCTTAAGATTTTAACATTTAGAATGACACCCTTATTGTCGCTTGTGGCCTCAGTGGTGACCGTTAAGCAAAGCTAAAATCGCAGCTTAAAGCATAAGAAAATAGAACGGGGATAATCTATATTTGGTTTAAAATGGTTTGAATTGGTAACGGAAGAGGTTAAAAGGCGGGGGAGCTTACTGAGCAGGGATGGTCTAACGATGAACGCTTCAAAAAAATGTCGGCTCAAGTTTTAAACATTTCTTTCAAAATATCACTTGTGAGTGAATCGCCGAATTTAACAATTAAGGTGCATCATTTAAGTGCCCCTTTAAAGTGCTCGACACTCTTGAGATTTAAGGTTGCGTGAGAAGAAACGAACACTGTAGTCCATTCAGATATCAAGGTGCATTTTATTAGATGAAGATCCAATGATATATAGTCAACATCAGCATCCTCCTTTACAAAAGACATTAAAATTGAAACATTTTCAGTAAAAAAGTAGTATCGTACAGCCAATGTGGGGTACCAGAAAGAAAGCATGACATGACCTAAATCATATTCATTCGTTCATCGTATGGATCATAGATAAAACACAATACATTAACACTATTTACAGTCTGTAGCACAGAGGTTGACGAGAATGGTGGTCCTCATGGTGAATACAGTAAATAGAATATATTCATATATTAAGATCTTTTGTTTACAAAATCATAATACATTATATATATCACAGAGAAAGGCTACCAACAACCTTGGCTTTCAGCTATACGCAACCCCTTGTTTCGCAACACTTTGCCCCAAGCAAAATTATATTTTTTGTTTGGTCAATTTATTGTTGATGGGTGGGTTCTTTGGTTGTGCGGGGTTTAATGTCGCAGCCTCCGACTGAGCGATCAGCTGCTGAGTGTTCATCTGTTTAGGTTTGGTTGTAACCGGAGAGTCTTGCACAGCACTCGACATATACAGGGCAACTTCTAGAGCAGTGTTCGCAGCAACGGGCAACTATGTGTGACAAACGGGGCAACTAATTTGACTCAACTCTAAACCAGAATCACGTTTTTAAAAGACCTCACGGCTCAAATGGACTGAGGCGGATCTGATGATTTGTTGTATCACAGCACAAGGTTTCGTTGCAACTCTGGTACACACAAAATGTTCTTTGCACAAAAAATGTGATGAGGACCGAGCACAAAAGTGGTCAGAACACTTGTTTCACTTGGTGCATGCGTTAGCGTTGCATTTCCACGGGATGGATTCTCTCATTTGAAACCATCAGAGAATAATAACACATCCAGCACATTAAGAAGGAAAGGTAGCATGAAGGTACCTGAGCAATGCTTCCTATTAATGTTACCTCCGGGGGTCATAACTCAAAGGATGAATTTGGGAGAACTGAGGTGGAAGAAACAATATCTAACACTGGGACAAAACCGAAGATAACGTGATGCATTGAGGAACAAAAGAATAAGCGAGTGGGTCTATCTAGTGCATTGCTTCATATTGTTGCCCAGTAGGTTTGTTGTGTTTGGTGAGGGCCAGTTAGTGAAGATCAGTGTAACAGCAGTTAAACAGCAGCCATCCCAGACTGAAAGAGAGCCCAAGAGTGAAACCTTTTATACATAAGCCTCTACAGTACAGACCTCTGTGGTTATGTATTTACCTTGTAACTTCAGTAAAGGTAACAAATTACTTTCTGTGTTGATTTCTTTACCATTTGCATTTTCTCTCGGCCCATGAGACCATCGTGCTTTGACCATTTGTTTGTTAGTTTCTTCAAATCACACAGTTATTTGCACGATAGCAGGGCTTGTGTTTGTACCCCCCCCCCCCCCCCCCCCCCCCCCCAAGCCTGCACAGCCTCATCGACCTCCAACAGCAGAAAGATGCTCACAGTGCTCGAAAACCTTTTGGGAGTCCCAGCCAAAGTTGTTCACCTGAAACACGCTTATGTTGTGTAATTCTGTCTGGCCAAGTAACAAAGGTGGACGCGTCGATGTGTCTGCAGACACCAGACCTACACGGGGGAGGATCAGCGGATCATTTTACACAACTTGTTGTATCACAGGAGGGATAAAACCCAGGGCTGCTTTGCTGCCGCGAGGGCAAATTCCTGTGAGGTTTTTAGGACAAGCTGGTGGCTGTCTGTCTGTATCTCTTTCACTCTCGGCCCATTCCTGAGCTGCATCACTGGCCAGGCATGGAGTGACTCCAAGCCAGAAGCCATCAAATCCTTTGCATAACTGGATCGGGATCCTCCCCTCCCCACCACGTTGAGAGAGCGGCCTGGTGGGCGGCAATCCCTTCACCCGCCCCGCCCCACATCCCGACACCCATGTGCTCGGGCATCCGTGCCTCAGAGCCAGGCTTCATCACTGGCCCAGCTGGCACGGCGGCGATCAGCTGGATTTGCTATAATCATCTTAGGTCATCTGATTCAGGCTGATGACGGAGTGAATGCCCGTCGGCTCTTCAACCGAGGCCAATGAACACCGCCAGGGCAGCCTAACCACCGCCCTCCTGGCTAAATTTCCACTGAATGACGGGTTTAAACATTATTATTCGGCAAGGTGGAATATTTCACACAATGAAGATGTCTCCTAGCAGTTATAGAGTGTTTGAGGAGCTACCGAATAACGTTTCAGTAAAAAAAACAACGAGACAATGAGCCATCTCGGTCACCTAGTCCTGCTAGCTGCGTACAGGCCGGCCTGTCTGCCTCTCTGTCAAGCTGGGATGTCTGGGACCTTGACGTATGTGTGTTTGTGTGTGCGTGC
>NW_022280054.1:5734173-5746085 GCF_004355925.1 Anarrhichthys ocellatus | reverse complement strand
CCTCCCCTTCTCTGTTGCAGTGGTGTCCCGGTTGCTCGCCCCTCAGTCCCAGCCGTTGTCCTTGATCATGTGGGCCAGCTCGATGATGAACTTGCCCTCTTTATACTTCTGACTGCTCTCAAAGGCATGTTCCTGGAGGGTGTGGCAGAGGGCAGGAGGGATTTAATTAAAATGACAGATGGACGGAGAACAATAACATGTCCATGTATTTGACAGAGAGTAGGATAGCTAGCAACAGACACAAGGTGCATTTAAAATGTCCCTGCTCATGACAGCCCTTACAGCTAGATATGAAAACTCTTGACTCAGTCCTGGCCTGTCTCTGCTGCTGGCTCTCTGGAAGCTGGTTATGTAACTGTCAGTCACTAAACACTGCAGAGGAGCCTGCAGAACCAAATCTCTGACCGGGCTGGATCGTCATACCTTAAGCTGGCGGGAATGTGTGTCTCACCGTCGGTAAAACCGAAAGGCCACAGGTTTGAGCCTCGTAACCGCCAACATGGCTGTAGAGTCTGCTCTATTTCTGCAGGCCGTAACATGCATTTCTAATGTTAGGTGTGTAATCCAAAATTCCTCCAACTTCACAGAAGCCTAGCAGCTCCACTTAGTGTTGTTTTTATCAACTGAAATACATCAACAACATAATCAACATTAGTTTTCCTGATACAAACGGTATGTTGACTGCAAATGTCATTCATATGAAAAGCATGATTGCTACAGTCATTAGCCTTTTTGAGATACTTTAAACCCAGGGAAAGTTTTGCTTAGAGTTTTTGTTTTCGTTGATATTTGAAGCCTCAAATTTTCAGAATTGTGTGCATACAATGGAGAAAAACTGTAATCCAGCATTTTTTCCCCCGGGCATGTAGCCAGGGTTTTATTGAAATGAAGATCTTCAAGCACAATGAGGCCAGGTGGCATCCACCAAGGCTACTTGTGTAAGCTGGTAAGTTTCTCCAATGGCTCATACTTTGGTTTATGGCTAAATACCTGCAAAACTAATGACATTCTCATCAAACTCAGCTGTTTTAACTTAGTTTGGTGCTAAATAGTGCATATTAGCATGCTAACAAGCTAAACTACGATGGCAAATATTGTAAACATTCTACCTGCTTAACATGAGTATGTTAGCATTGTCATGAGAGCATTTTAGCATGATTATGTTAGCATAAAGCAAGGCTGTGTCGAAGTACAGCAGCCTCACAGAGCTGTGAACATTGCTGACTGTCACAATAGCGAATGTTCCTTCTTCTAATACGTGCCTTTATAGGGATTTTTACTAGTGCTGTTCCAGAAGACTTTTACAGGAAGGTGTTGGGAGTGTTTTTATCTAACGGATGTCTCTTGTGGCGGTCACTTGATCATGCTCAGCTGCGGTGGCTTCTGCTTGCCAATCTTACCACAGCTTGTTCCAGTTCCACCTCGCATATCCCCAAATTTGGATATTTCTGGCCCCAGTAACTGACAATGATAGCAGCAAGCACTAATCCCAAGCCGCAAGCTTGAAAAGACCTTTTTGGAAGCGTTGAGGTCAAGACAAGAGGTTAAGATACGCTTTTTACTATTATTATCACATCCTTTTAAAAAACACTGTATTATGGGGATAATTTCGACACAGCTCGTGTTTTGAGTTGCTAATCAATGCCATGCAACTTAAAGAAAATGACAACTTCTGCTTCGTGTCCAAGTCCATTAACAACCCTGTGTTGTTCAAAAGCCACACACTCATTTTAGGCCTCACTTGAAAGCTGGAGTCGGCTGACACAAATGTTCTTTCACTGTGGAGCGTCTGTCTTGCTTTGTCTTTGGCTATTTTGGCTCAGCGCTGCAGAGGCACGTTATCAGATTTCTTAATTTAGAAGTGCAGTAGGTCAAGCCTCTCAATAGAACTCTGACGACTGCGGAAAATCAATACTGCTGCAACCGACATTAATGGAGACCCTCCATTAAGTCCTATCTAGTGTCTGTGTGCTTGTGCATGCGTGTGACCTCTGTTTTGTTTCTGCCTTGTGGGGTCCTGACAGGAATAGAAACTGCCCAGGAAAGTTTCTACTTTTAAAACTGGTTCGCCAGGTGTTTGTACCAGGCGGCATAAGGAAAACGGATATTTTTAGGCTGGAAGGTTATAGAATCGGGGTTAAGGTTAGACACGTAGCGGTGACAGTTGGATGTTAGGCTGAGAGTGCTGGTCAATGGAGACTTCTGAGAAGTCCAACAACAAGGACATGGTTTGTGTGTGTGCCAACTCCTTCAGGATACAGTCATGTGCCCTTTAGTGTAAACTCTCACCTCCACGCGGACGGGGTTCACCAGTGACGGCTGCCCATGCACAGCTCCGTTGACATATGAAGACGGCTAACAAGTGTGGATGCTGTTAAGTTCTCCCTGACATGAGACATAAAATACCACCTGTACTAAATACATCCTGCATGTGTATTTTGTAAAGCTGTATCACAGCTAAACTAATCAAGTCGCATAAGATAAATAAAGACTTCTCCTTCATATCTCCATCTGTTCTGAGAAATCTATCTCATAATTAATTCAGCCCACACAGCAGTAACACTGCGTTGACCCCGAGAGAAGAGGAGGTCCAAATATAAGTAGGGTGCAAATAAAATGAGGGTGTGCTATAATAACAACCTCCCAATTTATCGTCCTCTACCCTTGGATGCAGTTTGCGGTGCTTGTGCATCAAAATCAGGACACTTACATATTTCCAGCCCAGGGTGGTCTTGCAGTTCTCACAGTAGATATCTGCGACAGCGTGCAGGCCTGTGAGCAGAACCCTCTCTTCTGCAGGGCCACAGCCGACGTTCACCCTGAGGGAGGGAGGGAGGGAGGGAGAGAGAGGGGTGGGGGGAGTTTGTAGAGAGGAAGGAGAGACAAAGAAACAAAAGTTAGAAATTAGTATTGTTCAAGTGGCTCAGTTGCATGTACTGTATGATGTACTCTGAGTGAGTCACTGCCTCACACCCACTCACACAGCGCATACCGATGGGGCGCCAGGCCAGGAAGCATAGATTCAAACAGCCTAATTTTCACACTCAATTTCGGCTGATAATGACTCCGAGGCACAGGCTGGCTCCCTCCACGCCGAGGCTTCAAATACAACACGGCTACTGTGTGAAACAAACAGTGTGCACTTCTTAACCTATTTCAAAACAACAGAGTTAGAACACTGGTCTCCTGCCTTAAGTCCAGCCTGCAGGAGAGTTTTTCGAAAGGCATAACGTGAACCAGGTGGGTTGAAATGCAACAAGAGAGGGATACTCACACCGAGTTGAACAGGTAGGCTCTGCCTTGGCTCCCCTGGAACGACTGCAGAGACGAGATGAGACAAAGATGAAAAGGCTGAAACAAGAATGAGCCCTTTCATAGTGTGGTAACTATACAATTACATAAGCATGCTGTTATAGTGCCATAATGCCATGAGTCAAATAAGAGAGAGTTTTAGTCTCCTTCTAAAATACCCACATGTTCATTTGAGACAGGCCTTTACTGTAAAAGAAGCTCTTGTATAATAAGATGATGCATAAGTGGCTTTAGTTGCGATGGAGTTATTCCCTTGCAGGCAGTTATTTTGAAAGCTACTGTTGAAGGGACACGTTAAAGAGGTTTCTATTGCGCAGATGTGTTACGACCGACAGAAGGCCTTTGCTCACAGGTGAGCAGTGTTTTCATTATCACATGTGGAAAAAGTGAGACTGCATTCATAATCCTCTTCTCTAACCAGTTTATAACATAATCCATCCACAAGCAATAGCGTGGTGGCGGCTGACACAGACGTACAGGTGTTCAGCCTGTTTGTTTTCATAATTCCCCAGCCGCTCTGCCTCTTTTTTTAAATCTGCAACGCTTGTCGTTTAATGGCTGTTAATCCTCGTCAATTTTGCTCTGTATTATTGACAGCGCTATGAAATTGAAGTTCTGTAATAATTAGCTGCCTGGATGCAAATACTGTCATGGTTTCCAGGAACAGCCACTGTTGGTAAAATGACTCAAGCCGCTGGAGCAGCTTACCTTGGAGATGAGCTCGTCGTGGTTGGCCAGGTGAGCTCGGCAGTGGATGCAGCTGTAGGTCCGGTGGCAGCTCGGCAGGTACGCCTGGAAGGTCTTGGAGCGCGTCATTCTGACCATGGGCGGAGTTGGCGGGCGGTGCAAGAAGGGACTGCCAGCCCAGGTCGGCTCACAAGGGAAGCACCGCAACACACAGGTGAGGGCCGTGGTGGGCGGCGGGTTGGGAGGCGAACACCTGCGCACAGGGGAGGATAGAGGAGCGGCTAATGGTTACACGGTTGGGTAACAGCTGCTTCCTTAAACTGATGTTGTCAACTGAGCCACAGGTGTGTAACTGCTCATGGGATTACAGTCTGCTCTGTGTGTTCAGAGAAGTCTCCGACCTGCTTGCGTCTTTGAAACTGTTAAACCTCAAAGAGCTATGATGTGAAGTGATGCATAATTAATGAGCCTGTGTTCCAGGCTGAGACACTACATTACACATTTCAGTTGCAAGCATAAAACACTGAAGAAATTCTACTTTTTTTTATGAGATGAGATACAAACATGGTACAGGTACAGGCATCCACCACACAGGACATCGCTTCTTCTAGAGGCCAAATATGAGTCCTAGTTGGTCGAGAGGACAGTTTGGGCTATCGAAGCAGAGACAGACAAAAGAAATCAAGAGGTAACTGTTATCATAATTGCTTAGTTAGTCATTTTTTTCAGCCATGCCAGTGGCATGGCTCAAGGGATGACAATGTCGAGCTTCGTACAGACATTCATGGTGCCCAGAGGATGAATCCTGACTTGGTGATCCACAAATTTTTCCTCGAGTGCCACCATTGAGACGAAAGTAAAATTTTCCAATGTAGGTATTTGCAGGTATTTTGTTTCAAATCAAACACCTGAAAAACAAATGACATTCCCATCCTCAGCATTACTTTGTGTTTAATACTGATACGCAAATGTTGGCATGCTAACACGCTAACTAAGATGTTGAACATGGCAAACATTATCCCCGCATGATACACATTAGCATGTTGGTTGTGTGCATGTGAGCATGCTGACGTTTAGCATTTAGCTGAATGCATCGCTGTAAGTGCAGCCTCACAGAGGTGCTAGAGTGTCTCAGCCGTCATAGTTCCAGATTCTCAAATATGACGATTAGCTGCTTTCCTGTATCGTATCATTGTTAGTTGAACACATTTAGGTTTTGGCCTGTTGGTCGGACATTTTTAGATGACAAATTGCACTCTGGTAAAATATGGTTGGCAATTTTATCAAATTTTTGGGGCTTTTATAAACCAAACCATAAATGAATTAACTGATGTGGCAGAACACTGATAATGAAGGCAATCCCAGCTGTAACTTGTTGTCAAACTATTCTGCACTTACTCGGGACTCTGCAGCCACACTAGAGCCTACACTCAGTGTTTAAGTCTGTGAGGCTGCAGAGATAATCTGCTTAGCGTAGCATAACGACAAGGATCGTGCTCTGCTCACTCCATGATATCCAAATAGACCGAGCCCTTAAAATAGTTCTGCTGGTGTGCCCTGGTGACTGACAAGATTACTGAGCTGGCCCGGGAACCCATCCCAGAGGCTCGGGGCCAGGAGGCCAGGAGTATGTTTTGACTAACTGTACAGGAGGCTGTTAGGGGCCTGTGCTCTTTACCTTGGGCTGCAGATTTCATCTTTATGGTTTTATTGCTTAATGCAACTTTAGTTGCGGTTTCAGCCCTGTAGCTCTGGTACTAAACGCAAAATCTAATCTCGCTCTACTCCCCAGTGCTACTTTTCATAAAGCGGCAATGAGCCTCATTTAAATAGTATATGCACCTTTTTACTACCTATGTCAACTATTCTTTCTACTTTAAATGACTGTAACAGTAAAATACAAAGACATGAGCATTCTAAATGAATGAAACCAATAACTTGTTATATAGTTCAGAAGACTATGCCTCCTATAAAATTCTGTAATACCTGGAGTTGTTTCATCACCTTCACAATAGGCCATCCCATTCTGTCTCCCTTCCTGTCTGTCTTTACTGAGCCATCTGGAAAAACTAATAAAATACTGAATGGGAGCAGGAGGCCTCTGTGACTTCAGAACAAACAAGAGAAGAGAGAGAGAAAGAGAGGCCTCTTTACTTTACCGCCCTGCAATATGATTGTTATTGGTGTCGGAGGCTGATGAAGGCTCCAGTGCTGATGGGAAGGACCGGGGGATATGAATAAATAAGGCAGTGAGATGTGCCCTTGTTTTCTCTCCTCTGACACGATGCCAGCGGCGTGGGATAGGGGCACAAAGACACGCTCAGTACAGTTGTCGGAGTGACCCCTGACACACACACACACGCACACACACACACACACACACGCACACACGCACACACACACTGGTGTTTAACCCAAAGCGTGTTTCATCCTCTCGGTCATTTCAGGACTGAGGACAAGGAAGAAGTTTACGTAGGATCCAGTCCTCTGAGATCAGTTCAAAATATTGAGAACTGACACATTGACAATTTACTGACATAATTTCAGACTTTTGTCACTTGATTATTTTAAATATTTGGCTGCTGTGGAACTTGGAGCTGATATGATTAGTGGATTGATTGATTAGTCAGTCTTTTAGGACAGTAAACTGAATATATTTGAGTTCTAGACCGCTAGTCAGACAAAACAAGCAATTTGAAATTCAACAAATCAAGACAATCACTTACATTTGCACAAAGCTGCCTGATTTATATCTTAGCAATTAGTCTTAAGTATTGTAGCTAATCTAGGAATTTAAGCTTCTAATTCAATTAAGCCTCTACCCCTGCATTTGCAACAAGTCACACATGATAAATGTAGCGGCTAGATTACTAAAATGTTATGTATAGACGAGAACCTGTCGGCGACAGCTGAGAGGCGAGATATTTACTCAAACCATCGGCTCTGGAAAAATCGGTGCTGGATTAAAGTCGTGCATGTGTTGCACATCTTCTTGTAGGTCATACATAATCCATGTGGGGTTCTCTCGGTGTATTATTTCTGAAGAATCACTTCATTACAGCCATAACAACAAGTGGGCCAGTGCATGTCGATGGCTTTGGAAGAAAACAGCTGATACCTCTCACACACTTTATTAAAAATACATTGTCATATAGTCGCTGCGTGATGCACTGTTTTGATAATCGGGGGAGGGGGGGGGGAAAGCAGGTAAAAGGCTTTTACCACATTAAACACATGAAACTATCCTGGATCTGAACAAGGCTGCACTATGATGCTGTTTGACATTTCAAAACATTTAATCACTCGTGTTGGTGGGTGGACGTGCTTGAAACAAATTTTGCTATGCAACATGGTTTGTGGGAACAAGGGTGCTGACTCGCTGTAATACGCTGACGCAAAGAGTCGATCAGGGCCGCTTTGCACTAAAAAACAAACCCAGTTTGACAGAATAACAAATTGCATGAATGATCAGATGACTAGAGGAACTGGGTACAGCGATTCAGACGGGCTCCAACAGCAGGAAAGTTTAGCAAAACTGTCTGTATAACCTGTTTGTATATGTTTGTCCATCTTTTATAATTTTTCAGTCTGCCTCTATGCCTCTCGGCCTGCTTGTATATTTATTTTTTCTGCCGTCCCTCTGTCCATTCATCAGTTCTGCCGCGGGTCGTTTGAGGTCACCGAGCTGTCCATTCTGGTCATTTCTGGGTGTCATCACAAAAGGCTACGCGCCACGAGTCTCAACAGCCAAAAGGGCCCTTGTATCCCAACAAAAAAACCTTTGTTATGTAACGCACTGATGCTGCCGCTGCTGATGCTGCTTCTGACAATGATCGAGAGCAGGAGAACGACAGAGATACAGGAGGGGGGGGAGATGAGAGTCAGACGGGGACAAGGAGGGAATTAAACGAACGGGGAGAGGACGAGGGAAGAAGCAGTGTCCCTTCAGTAATGGATGAGCTGTGTTCGCCCCACGCTGCTGCCCACAAGCTGCACCGACACGATTTCTGTACTTACTTTCTTCCTGCTCTCCATTCAGTCTTACGCCAACGCCAACAACAGCATGACATCACTGACTAGAGGAGGAAAAATCTCCCCTCTGCCCCCCCCCTAACCATATTAAATCTCACCGATGAAGCGATGCATCCCAGGTGTATGTGTCTGGTTACTGTTGCTATGGCTGATCTTTACTCACATCCTTCTGTCTGTCTCTATTTTGTAGCGTCTTCTCGGGTACTTTAGACACTCGTACTTGTGTATTTCCTTGCAGAGTTTGTCCAAGAGAAACTCTTTAAATGCCAATTTTCTGGTTTGTTCGTAAATATAATTCCTGTTGAATTTCTGTGTGAGGCTATCGGATGATAAACTGTGAAAGCAGTGATTAAAGGTGACAAAAAAAACAAAGTGAATGATGGGACAGAGTGACTCAGACCTGTCCAAGCATTGGCACAACACATTGTACATATGTTTATGTTCATGTCTATAAGTCCTCTCTGTGAAGGATTACTCTACAAGGCCTGCAACGCTCTGATATTGATCATGACTCCTCACATGATCAATAACTATCTGCATGCAGGCTTTGCAGTAAAAAATAGATCAGTGCAAAGGTTGCAACTTAATAACAGTGTCTCTTCTTAAACTGTCTCACATGGACTTTATTTAGTACATGTTTTTTTAGGGGTGGGATGAAGCATTTCCACCTGCTGGCCTAACTGTCATTGACTTGTATGGCATGGCTGATGTCACGTGGGCTAACCATCAATAAATACACAAACCATGAAGGTTTACACACTGTGTGTGTGTGTGTGTGTGTGTGTGTGATTATTGAATCAGGTCATAAGCAGTGGCGCACTTCATCTGGGGCAGAACTTCAGCCACCACACGCAGCACAGATGGCGGGGATGCCTCAGCTCAGCAATGCTGAAAACACACACGCACGCTTGCGCACACACGCACGCACACACATCACCCAATCTGAAAAGCTCTAACATCTGCAATGACTTTTGCAGATCGATGAGAACCAGGTGATTGTCGTCAGAGTTTATGATCACAATGTGCGTATTACACGATAACCCGCATTGATCACCGTTGACGTGCACCATCACGACCAAGCGCGCGCACGGGGATGATGGCGCATACGTTCAGGACTGCCACCACAAACAGCATGTGACTGTAATAATAACCACTAGATACTGTAGCTTCACTGCAGAGTAGACCTCAGCATCCAATTCACGAAGAAAACATCAGCCCAGGCCATAGGCTGTGTATAAGAGGTCCAGGCATGATGACTACACATGACGGCCATGTAATACATGTTGTTGGCAGTATACAAGCCATAAACTTGTGTTGTTGTTGTGATATTACAGCACGTGTGGTTGCATGTTAAAAGTTGTCTCCGTTAAAAAGTAGGCTACTGGATGGGCTGTGCGCATAACAACAAACGCACCACACTGAAAAATAACGCAGAGGGAATTATTTTACCTTTGAAGGGAAGAAAAACGGTTCTCCGCGTAGCTTAGAAAATTTCGCACCTCCTCGTTTTCCTCGTGGCAGTGCCAATCCTAAACCCCCTTTCGCATTCCTTTCCCAGGCAAATTTCCTCTTCTCTCCCGGCCCTGACAAGTCCTGCAGAGACGCAATGTTTTGACGCGCAGTGATGCCCAGCAGAGTTTAGAAGAGGCAACTACAAGAGAGTGATGAAACGGCCAGCCGGAGCGAGAGGGTTCCCTCCAACCAACTTCCGTGTTCGCACAACAACCGTTATTCGGGTAGGATGGCTTATTTTCTTCGGTTTCTGTCCAGTGTCTGGGTTTTGTATGTTTCATTGAGACGTTTAGCAACGTGATTAGTGGTCTGTTACTTATACTGTTATGATACGTTGCTAATATTGTATTTAAAAACAGTGTCGTGCTTAATCAGTATGAATGTGACAGTTGTTTACCTTTACCAATTGTTGCCTACTGGATGAATACATGCTGTAAAATTATGTAAACATGTATTTGCAATATGTTTTTGTTTTTTCAGTTTTGACAGTTATCCCAGAAGTTAGCTAGCTAAACAAGACAGTTAGGCCTATTATAACAACTGGGCCTACCTCCAAGAAAATTTTTAACTCCTTACGGTTGCTGACCATCACAATATAGCTTTTTAATGAAATTAAACGGTATGGAGCACTTCAATTGGTAACTTTAACACAGTAAAAACAACTTGATTGTTAACACGACAGCTCAATAGCAGACATTCCGGAGGACGGGAGCTATCTTGATGGCTGAGTTGACTGATCTTTGGCAAAAAATCTCACTGGCCATTGACTTGATGAGTAATTGACAGCTGTATCAGCCAATCAGCAAGCTGATAGGGCATAGCAACACTAAGCTTATTGGTCGAGGGGGTCGAGGGAGGAAGCTAGTGACAAATTATATTACTGGAATTTTTTTAAACTAAATTCTCCATGAATGTACACTAGTACATGTTACTGTAGTTGTATTAATCATGTAGGGGGAAGAGCAGATAGACCTCACTATCTGTTTGGATGTTTTTATCATGGAAGGTTTATTCCCGCTACAGGGAAAACATCTTAAATCCTTAGTCTACAGCGCCATCTCCTGTCAGTCTATGGTTACCAACTATTTATCCATATACATTGTCATTGTTGCAGTATTTTTTATGTTTATTGACGGATAAAAATTGACTTTTTCAATAATCTTATTAAATCAAACTGCATACTCCTTGTAAAGGAAAAGGCATTTTAATTGGTTCCGTCAAAGATTAACAAATATATAAATGTAGGCATGCAACACAAACGCACACCGAGTACAGCACAGATAATGGCATCAAAAATATTCACTAATTCTCGATCTGTAATATGATTGGTAGATCACAATGATTTTGGATGTACAGGTGTTCTCAAAACAAAATATCAGACGAACGACTCGCCCAAAATACCCAACAACAAACAGCAACACTGTTTCACCTGTAAAACACCGAACATTCAACCAATACTACATTCATCATTGACCCTCAATGTGTGGTCACAAGTCTGGATAACAGAACATCAGTGGTATGCATCAACATGTATCAACGTTTTTACTTTTTAAAGCCCATACATTAAAAATGATCATGTCTTAAATACGAAGTTTCATTCTGTTAACGATCGCAGAACACAGTAGAAAACGGTACGACTCATTAGTATAATGAAACGAAAAAGGTTAATTTTGTGCAAAGTTTCTCTCTTGGATTCATTAATGGATAAACTCAGTCAGTTTCAGTAATTTCACTTGATTCAGAGGAACATGTAGAGACTAACCAACTACCCGTAAACATACAACAGTGTCTTTAAAAAAACACCATTTCAAAACAGTGTTTGTTTTTTGTATTTACAGACAACTCCACAGTTTGAATTGTCGATATGGAGCAGTGACACAACTCTCCTCAGTCCTCACTCTGCTCCTTTGAAACTCGATGTAGCCGAGGACTTGTGTCTGCACGCTGTTATTTATGACATAGCAATGTTTGATATGTTCTAGCACAAAAAACAAAAATCTCTGTAGTGTATTATTGCTTATATATGTTTTCAATTTAAAAGACAATCTATTATGAAATTCAAGGCTGCTATTTCAAAGGCAATTTTGTCCCATTTTATAGATATAAATAGAAGTGCTAAATTTGAAATACAGAGCATTAATAAAGCATCAAACAACTATTTTCTATGTAAAATAGTCTAGTAGTAATGGCGTCCTGAGCAGAAAATAAAGTCCTCTCCCTCAGTGTGTGTTGTATCCGAGCTTCTCTGTGCTTTGTTTACTTAGCCGGTCCTGCCGCGCGTGCACGTTAGTGTGTAATCTAATAACGCTGTCACCACCATGGTTGTAAAAAGGGAACTGGGTACAGCATGGGGGGGGGGGGGGGGGGGG
>NW_022280054.1:5733121-5734073 GCF_004355925.1 Anarrhichthys ocellatus | reverse complement strand
GGGGGGGGGGGGGGGGGGAGGGGGGGGGGGGGGGGGGGGGGGGGGGGGGGGGGGGGGGCATGAAGCAAAAATAGTGAGACTGCCAGTTATCAAAGTACCCAGACGCCGTGAGAGCCATGTGGCTCGATCTATCCCTCAATAGATGCGCTCTGAATTTTGAGTTTACCACCTTTTTGAAAAGATCGTGTGGTTACATACTGAACTCTGACAGTGTCATGTGTGCAACAAAGAACCTGTGTGTGTGTGTGTCCTTTAAGAGTATTCTATGTGAGTGAAAGTACAGAGGTTTTTGGTTGTGCAGGTCAGTCAGGTTGAAGGGTGAGGTAGATTTTGGCAGGTCACTGGGGCTTAGGAATACCATTCCTGTCCAAGAAGACTTTCAGCCTGGAAGGGAAATCTGTCATAACTCCTGTGGCTCCCAAGTCAAATGCCCTCTGGAAGTCTTCCTCGTCGTTCAGAACCCAGATGTACACCTAAAGCCAGAAGCAGGTTAAAAACACACGCATCACACAGCGAAGGTTAAGGAATGCGTCTGTACTCTAAGAGCAGTGTTTGCAGCCACTCTAGCCTATTTGTGAACCTGCAGGAAGCCTGGACATTTCCCAGTAACTGCTCTTAACTACAAGCATAACACTGCAACAACTTCCACAAACGGCTATCGGCAGACGAGCTCTTTTCTTTCCTCTGGAAAGTTTTTTGCAGTTATTCTTGGACGAAAAGACAATACAGGGAAAGTTAATATTGACACAATTCTGAATATGTCCCTAGTTGGTCTTAACTATGCACATGTCAACACTGCGACACTGTAAGAAATCCTCCTAAAACGTCTGGAGCTCACTGAGAGAAACACTATGATAAATTGACTTAATAGTGGCCAATGCTCATTATTATTCCTACACAATGCGCATCCTCTACATAGTCAATCATCCACATTTATTTATTTATTTATTTA